>NW_026907998.1:0-263537 GCF_033978785.1 Entelurus aequoreus
TATGAAAAGTACAAATCGAGGACCTAGATTTTTTCTCGCCCAGGCGCATGTCATCGTGGCTCCCCTGTGGAGCCAGGCGCAGAGGTGGGGCACGATGGCGAGCGACTGGTGGCCGGGCCTGTCTCCATGGGGCCCTGCCGGGCTCAGCTCGAAGAGGCAACGTGGGTCAACCCTCCAATGGGCTCACCACTCATGGGCCCATTGAGGTCATAGAGGTCGGATGCAGTGTGAACTGGGCGGCAGCCGAAGGCAGGGCACTTGGCGGTCCGATTATCGGCTACATAAGCTCGCTCTTGGGACGTGGAACGTCACCTCGCTGGGAGGGAAAGAGCCTGAGCTGGTGCGCGAGGTGAAGAAGTTCCGGCTAGATATAGTTGGACTCACTTCGACGCACAGCAAGGGCTCTGGATCCTGTTCTCTCAAGAGGGGCTGGACTCTCTTCCACTCTGGCGTTGCAAGCAATGAGAGGCTGGGGTGGCAATTGTTGTTGCTCAAAGCCTGCACGTTGGACTTTAACCCAGTAGACGAGATGGTAGCTTCCCTCCGCCTTAGGGTTGGATGACGGGTCCTCACTGTTGTTTGTGTTTACGCACCAAACAGCAGCTCAGAGTACCCACTCTTTTTGGATTCCCTTGAGGGAGTACTGGAGAGTGCTCCCTCGGGTGATTCCCTTGTTCTGTTGGGGGACTTCAATGCTCATGTTGGCAAGGACAGTGAAACCTGGAGAGTCGTGATTGGGCAAAATGGCCACCCGGATCTGAACCCAAGTGGTGCTTTGTTATTGGACTTTTGTGCTCGTCACGGATTGTCCATAACAAACACAATGTTCAAACATAAGGAAGAACTTTGAACATGTCACGAGGGAGGTGCTGGACATTGAGTCTGAGTGGACCATGTTCCGTGCCTCTCTTGTCGAGTCTGCTGATTGGAGCTGTGGCCGCAAGGTGTTTGGTGCCTGTCGTGGCGGTAATCATAGAATTCGCTGGTGGCCACCAGCAGTGAGGGATGCCGTCAAGCTGAAGAAAGAGCCTATCGGGTCCTTTTGGCTCATGGGACTCCAGAGGCAGCGGGCATACCAACAGGCCAAGCAGTGCCTGGGGAATCTGAGGTGGACTCTCCTATTTCTGGGGCTTAGGTTGCCTAGGTAGTTAAAAAGCTCCTCTGTGGCAAGGCCCCGGTGGTGGATGAGTTCCTTAAGGCTCTGGATACTGTGGGGCTGTCTTGGTTGACAAGACTCTGCAACATCGCGTGAACATTGGGGGCGGTACCTCTGGATTGGCAGACCGGGGTGGTGGTTCCTTTCTTTAAGAAGGGGAACCGGAGGGTGTGTTCCAACTATCGTGAAACACACTCCTCAGCCTTCCCGGTAAGGTCTATTCATGTGTACTGGAGAGGAGGAAACTCGGATCCAGGACGAACAGTGTGGTTTTCGTCCTGGTCGTGGAACGGTAGACCAGGTCTATACTCTCGGCAGGGTCCTTGAGTGTGAAGCGACTGGGATGAGAATCAGCACCTCCAAGTCCAAGTCCATGGTTCTCGCGCAGGAAAGGGTCGAGTGCCATCTCCAGGTTGGGGAGGAGATCTTGCCCCAAGTGGAGGAGTTCAAGTACCTAGGAGTCTTGTTCACGAGTGAGGATAGAGTGGATCGAGAGATCCACAGGCGGATTGGTGCGGCGTCTTCAGTATTGAGGACGCTATATCGATCCGTTGTGGTGAAGAAGGAGCTGAGCCAGAAGGAAAAGCTCTCAATTTACCGTTGATCTACGTTCCCAGCTTTGGGTTATGACCGAAAGGACAAGCGGCCGAAATGCGTTTCCTCTGCCGGGTGGTGGGTCTCTCCCTTAGAGACAGGGTGAGAAGCTCTGTCATCCGGGAGGTACTCAAAGTAGAGCTGCTGCTCCTCCACATTGAGAGGAGCCATGAGGTGGTTCGGGCATCTGCTCAGGATGCCACCCGAACGCCTCTAGGGAGGTGTGGCAGGAGGCCACGGGGAAGACCTAGGACACATTGGAAAGACTATGTCCCCGGCTGGCCTGGGAACGCCTCGGAATACCCCGAGAAGAGCTGGACGAAGTGGCTGGGGAGAGGGAAGTCTGGGATTTTCTGCTCAGGCTGCTGCCCCCGCAACCCGACCTCGGATAAGCGGAAGAAAATGGATGGATTTAGAATGACAGTTATACTGTCAGATTGAGTACAAAAACTAACTAAACCTTACACAATATAATGTTTCTAGTAAAACTCACAAAGATACATATCTCCAGGCATTATTAGCCATTTTGCGTGTGTGGTTTAGGAGTTATGTTTAAATAAATAACTGTCAGATTGAGTGTGACAGTAAACTGTGATAGTGAGTAAAACCCTTATTTTGTATTCGCAAACCTTACAAAAACAACTAAATCTAGTTAAACTCACACAGATACAACATTACAGGCATTTTTAGACATAATGCATGTTTGGTTTTAGAGTTATGTTTATATAACTTTCATATTTAGTATGACAGTTATACTGTCATATTGAATAAAACAAACAACTAACTTGTGTCTTTGCAAACCTTACAAAATACCATTTTTCTAGTAAAACTAACTAAGATACATGCTCCATGGCTAATAAGCCATTTTGCATGTGTTGTTTGAGTTATGTTTAAATAACTGTCATATTGAGTGTGACAGTATACTGTCATAAAACCCAATTTTTGTATTTGCAACCCTGATTCTAGTAAAACTCACATATATACAATATTACAGGCAGTTTTGGACATAATGCATGTTTGGTTTTGGAGTTCTGTTTATATAACTTTCATATATATAGTATGACAGCTAAACTGTTATATTGAGTAAAAAAACTAACTTGTGTTTGTCATGAAACCCAATTTTTGTATTAGCAAACCATACAACTGATTCAAATAAAACTCACATGGGTTCAATATTACAGGCATTTTCAGACATTTTGCATGTTTGATTTAGGAATTATGTTGTAATACATTTGTATTGCTTTTTTCACATTATCTCAGGATTTTTAGAACATTACTGTCATATTGAGTAAAAAAAATAATTTTTGTGTTCGCAAGCCTTAAAAAAAGCATATGTTTCCAGTAAAACTCCCAAAGATGCATTATTTCAGGCATTATTAGCCATTTTTCAGGTGTGGTTTAGGAGTTATGTTTAAATAACTGTCATATTGAGTGTGGCGTTATACTGTCATATTGAGTTAAAAAAACTAACTTGTGTCTTTGCAAGCCTTACAAAAGAAAATGTTTCTAGCAACACTCACAAAGATAATTTTTTTCACGCTATTAGACATGTTTCATGTGTATTTAGGAGTTATAATTAAATAACTTTCATATTGAGTGTTAAAGTTATAATGTCATTATGTGTAAAACCTAATTTTTGTATTTGCAAACCTTACAAAAACAATTGATTCTAGTAAAACTTACATAGATTCAATATTACAGGCATTTTTAGACAATTTACATGTTTGGTTTAAAAGTTGTGTTTGAATACATTTGTATTGCTTTTTTCGCATTATCTCAGGATTCTAAGATCATTACTTTCATATTGAGTAAAACACTACTTTTTGTTTTTGCAAACCTTACAAACTCACATAAATTAATTATTACAGACATTTTTAGACATGACACATGTTTGGTTTTGGAGTTATGTTTATATAACTTTTATATTTAGTATGAATGTTATACTGTCATATTGAATAAAAAAAACTAGCTTGTGTCTTTGCAAACTTTACAAAAGATCATTTTTCTAGTAAAACTAACAAAGATACATGTCTCCAGGCATTATTTCCCATTTTGCATGGGTTGTTTAGGAATTATGTTTAAATACATTTTTATTGCTTTTTTCGCATTATCTCAGGATTCTTAGATCATTACTTTCATATTGAGTAAAAAACTACTTTTTGTTTTAGCAAACCTTACAAACTCACATAAATACATTATTACAGGCATTTTTAGACATGACACATGTTTGGTTTTGGAGTTATGTTTATATAACTTTTATATTCAGTATGACTGTTATACTGTCATATTGAATAAAAAAAACTAGCTTGTGTCTTTGCAAACTTTACAAAAGATCATTTTTCTAGTAAAACTAACAAAGATACATGTCTCCAGGCATTATTACCCATTTTGCATGGGTTGTTTAGGAATTATATTTAAATACAATTTTATTGCTTTTTTCGCATTATCTCAGGATTCTTAGATCATTACTTTCATATTGAGTAAAAAACTACTTTTTGTTTTTGCAAACCTTACAAACTCACATAAATACATTATTACAGGCATTTTTAGACATAACACATGTTTGGTTTTGGAGTTATGTTTTGATAACTTTCATATTTAGTAGGACTGTTATACTGTCATATTTAATTTTAAAAAACTAGCTTGTGTCTTTGCAAACTTTACAAAATATCATTTTTCTAGTAAAACTAACAAAGATACATGTCCCCAGGCATTATTAGCCATTTTGCATGGGTTGTTTAGGAATTATGTTTAAATAAATTTTTATTGCTTTTTTCGCATTATCTCAGGATTCTAAAATCCTTACTTTCATATTGAGGAAAAAACTACTTTTTGTTTTTGCAAACCTTACAAACTCACATAAATACATTATTATAGGCAATTTTAGACATGACACACGTTTGGTTCTGGAGTTATGTTTATATAACTTTCATATTTAGTATGACTGTTATACTGTCTTATTAAAAAAAACAAACTAGCTTGTGTCTTTGCAAACTTTACAAAAGATACATTTTCTAGTAAAACTAACAAAAGATACATGTCTCCAAGCATTATTAGCCATTTTGCCTGGGTTGTTTATGAGTTATGTTTAAATACATTTTTGTTGCTTTTTTCGCATTATCTCAGGATTCTAAGATCATTACTTTCATATTGAGTAAAAAACTAGTTTTTGTTTTTGCAAACCTTACAAACTCACATTAATACATTATTACAGGCATTTTTAGACATGACACATGTTTGGTTTTGGAGTTATGTTTATATAACTTTCATATTTAGTATGACTGTTATACTGTCATATTGAATAAAAAAAACTGGCTTGTGTCTTTGCAAACTTTACAAAAGATCATTTTTCCATTAAAACTAAAAAAGATACATGTTTCCAGGCATTATTAGCCATTTTGCATATGTTGTTTAGGATTAATGTTTAAATACATTTTTATTGCTTTTTTCGCATTATCTCAGGATTTTAAGAACATTACAGTCATATTGAGGAAAAAAACTACTTTTTGTATTTGCAAGATTTAAAAAAGCATGTGTTTCGAGTAAAACGGCCAAGGATGCATTATTTCAGGCATTATTAGCCATTTTTCATGTGTGGTTTGAGTTTTGGTTAAATAACTGTCATATACTGTCAGTTATGACATAGTAAGTAAAACCTAATTTATGTATTTGCAAACCTTACAAAATCATTTAAATCTAGTAAAACTCACATGGATTCAATATTACAGACATTTTTAGACATTTTGCATGTTTGGTTTAGGAATTGTGTTGGAATCATTTTTATTAATTAATTCGTATTTTCTCAGAATTTTAGAACATTATCAATCAATCAATGTTTATTTATATAGCCCTAAATCACAAGTGTCTCAAAGGGCTGTACAAGCCATTACTGTCATATTGAGTAAAAACATAATTTTTGTGTTTGCAAGCCTTAAAAAAGCATATGTTTCGAGTAAAACTTACAAGAATGCATTATTTCAGGCATTGTTAGTCATTTTTCATGTGTAGTTTAAGAGTTATGTTTAAATAACTGTCATATTGAGTGTGGCAGTTATACTGTCATATTGAGTAAAAAAAACCTAACCTGTCTTTGCAAACCTTACAAAAGAAAATGTTTCTAGTAACACTCACAAAGATAATTTTTTTCACGCATTATTAGACATGTTTCATGTGTGGTTAGGAGTTATAAATAAATAATTGTCATATTGAGTGTTACAGTTTTAATGTCATTATGTGTAAAACCTAATTTTTGTATTTGCAAACCTTACAAAAACAATTGATTCTAGTAAAACTTATATAGATTCAATATTACAGGCATTTTTAGACATTTTACATGTTTTGTTTAAAATTTGTGTTTCAATACATTTGTATTGCTTTTTTCGCATTATCTCAGGATTCTAAGAACATTACTTTCATATTGAGTAAAAAACTACTTTTTGTTTTTGCAAACCTTACAAACTCACATAAATACATTATTACAGGCATTTTTAGACATGACACATGTTTGGTTTTGGAGTTATGTTTATATAACTTTCACATTTAGTATGACTGTTGTACTGTCATATTGAATAAAAAAAACTAGCTTGTGTCTTTGATATCTTTACAAAAGATCATTTTTTTAAACTAACAACGTTACATGTCTCCCTAGGCATTATTAGCCATTTTGCATGTGTTGTTTAGGAGTTAGGTTTAAATACATTTTTATTGCTTTTTTCCCATTATCTCAGGGTTCTAAGAACATTACAGTCAAGTAAAAAGCTACTTTTTGTGTTTGCAAAATGTAAAACTCAGTAAAACTCCCAATGATTCATTATTTCAGGCATTATTAGCCATTTTTTTGTGTAGTTTATGAGTTATGTTTAAATAACTGTCATATTCAGTGTGATTTTGTCATTGTGAGTAAAACCTAATTTTTGTATTTGCAAACCTTACAAAAACAACCGATTCTAGGAAAACTCACATTGATACAATATTACAGGCATGTTTGGACATATTGCATGTTTGGTTTTGGAGTTATATTTATATAACCTGCTTTCTGAGCCGCCACCTTTGTGGTTTGCGTGTCCCACTGATCCAGGAACTATGTTGTCCGGGGGCTTCTATGGTCTCCCAAGACAAACAGGTCCTAGGTGAGGGATCAGACAAAGAGCAGCTCAAAGACCTTTATTAAAAGTACAATTGAGGACCTAGATTTTTTCTCGCCCGGACGCAGGTCACCGTGGCTCCCCTGTGGAGCCAGGCCCAGAGGTGTGGCACGATGGCGATTGACGGGCCTGTCCCCATGGGGCCCAGCCGTGCTCAGCTCGAAGAGGCAACATGGATCCCCCCTCCAGGGCTCACCACTCATGGGCTGGGTCATGAGCTGGGCGGCAGCCGAAGGCAGGGCACTTGGTGGTGCGATTATCGGCTACATAAGCTCGCTCTTGGGACATGGAACGTCACCTCGCTGGGAGGGAAGGAGCCTGAGCTGGTGCATGAGGTGGAGACGTTCCCGGCTAGATATAGTTGGACTCACAGCAAGGGCTCTGGAACCTGTTCTCTCAGAGGGGCTGGACTGAGCTGAACTTTCATTACTTGCAACGCCAGAGTGGAAGAGATTCCACACTGGCGTTGCATCTAATGAGAGGCTGGGGTGGCAATTCTTGTTGCCCCCCGGCTCAAAGCCTGCACGTTGGACTTTAAACCCAATAGACGAGATGGTAGCTTCCTTCAGCCTTCGGGTTGGGTGACGGGTCCTGATTGTTGTTTGTGTTTACACACCAAACAGCAGCTCAGAGTACCAACTCTTTTTGGATTCCCTTGAGGGAGTACTGGAGAGTGCTCCCTCGGGTGATTCCCTTGTTCTGCTGGTGGACTTCAACGCTATGTTGGCAACGACAGTGAAACCTGGAGAGTCGTGATTGGGAAAAATGGCCACCCGGATCTGAACCCAAGTGGTGCTTTGTTATTGGACTTTTGTGCTTGTCACGGATTGTCCATAACAAACACAATGTTCAAACATAAGGGTGTCCATATGTGCACTTGGCACAAGGACACCCTCGGCCGCATGATTGACTTTGTAGTTGTGTCATGGGATTTGCGGCCTCATGTTTTGGACACTCGGTGAAGAGAGGGGCAGAGCTTTCTACCAACCACCACCTGGTGGTGAGCTGGCTCCGATGGTAGGGGAGGATGCCAGTCAGACCTGGCAGGCCCAAACGCATTGTAAGGGTCTGCTGGGAACACCTAGCAGAGTCTCCTGAAGAACTTTGAACATGTCCGGAAGAACTTTGAACATGTCACGAGGGAGGTGCTGGACATTGAGTCTGAGTGGACCATGTTCCGTTCCTCTCTTGTTGAGCCAGCTGATTGAAGCTGTGGCCGCAAGGTGTTTGGTGCCTGTCGTGGCGGTAATCCACCAGCAGTGAGGGATGCTGTCAAGCTGAAGAAAGAGCCACCGGGTCCTTTTGGCTCATGGGACTCCAGAGGCAGTGGGCATACCGACAGGCCAAGCGAGACCTCCTCAGTCCCACCAACACGTCTTCCTATGAGGAAACAGTGCCTGGGAAGTCTGTGGTGGGCTCTCCTATTTCTGGGGCTGAGGTTGCCAAGGTAGTTAAAAAGCTCCTCTGTGGCAAGGCATAGGAGCTCCGTCCGGAGTTCCTTAAGACTCTGGATGCTGTGGGGCAGTCTTGGTTGACAAGACTCTGCAACATTGCGTCTACATCGGGGGCGGTACCTCTGGATTGGCAGACCGGGGTGGTGGTACCTCTCTTTAAGAAGGGGAACCGGAGGGTGTGTTCCAAATATCGTAGATCACACTCCTCAGCCTTCCCGGTAAGGTCTATTCATGTGTAATGGAGAGGAGGAACCTCGGATCCAGGACGAACAGTGTGGTTTTCGTCCTGGTCGTGGAACGGTAGACCAGCTCTATACTCTCGGCAGGGTCCTTGAGTGTGCATGGGAGTTTGCCCAACCAGTCTACATAAGTTTTGTGGACTTGGAGAAGACATTCGACCTTGGTCCCCGGTAAATCCTGTGGGGAGTGCTCAGAGAGTATGGAGTATCGGCATGTCTGATTGTGGCGGGTGTCTCCCTGTATGATCAGTGTCAGAGCTTGGTCCGCATTGCCGGCAGTATGTCGGACCCCTTTCCAGTGAGGGTTGGACTCCGCCAAGGCTGCCCTTTGTCACCGATTCTGTTCATAACTTTAATGGACAGAATATCTAGGCGCAGTCATGGCTTTGAGGATCCCCTCAACGCCATGACTGCGCCTGGTTTGGTGGCTGCAGGATTAGGTCCCTGCTTTTTGCAGATGATGTGGTCCTGATGGCTTCAACTGGCCAAGATCTTCAGCTTTCATTGGATCGGTTCGCAGTGAAGCGACTGGGATGAGAATCAGCACCTCCAAGTCCGAGTCCATGGTTCTCGCCCGGGAAAGGGTGGAGTGCCATCTCGAGGTTGGGAAAGAAATCTTGCCCCAAGTGAAGGAGTTCAAGTACCTAGGAGTCTTGTTCACGAGTGAGGATAGAGTGGATTGTGAGATCTACAGGCGGATCGGTGCGGCGTCTTCAGTAATGAGGACGCTATATCGATCCGTTGTGGTGAAGAAGGAGCTGAGCCAGAAGGAAAAGCTTTCAATTTACCGGTCGATCAACGTTCCCATCCTCACCTATGGTCATGAGCTTTGGGTTATGACCGAAAGGACAAGGTCACGGGTACAAGCGGCCGAAATGAGTTTCCTCCGCCGGGTGGTGGGTCTCTCCCTTAGAGATAGGGTGAGAAGCTCTGTCATCTGGGAGGAACTCAGTGTAAAGCCGCTGCTCCTCCACATTGAGAGGAGCCAGATGAGGTGGTTCGGGCATCTGCTCAGGATGCCACCCGAACGCCTCCCTAGGTCCGAACGGCAGGAGGCCATGGGGAAGACCTAGGATACATTGGAAAGACTATGGCCTGGGAACGCCTCGGGATCCCCCGAGAAGAGCTGGACGAAGTGGCTGGGGAGAGGGAAGTCTGGGCTCTCTGCTTAGGCTGCTGCCCCCGCAACCCGACCTCGGATAAGCGGAAGAAAATGGATGGATTTAGTATGACAGTTATACTGTCATATTGAGTGTGACAGTATACTGTCATAAAACCCAATTTTTGTATTTGCAAACCTGATTCTAGTAGGATTCAATATTACAGGCATTTTTAGACATTTTGCATGTTTGGTTTAGGAATTATGTTGGAATACATTTGTATTGCTTTTTTTCACATTATCTCAGCATTTTAAGAACTTACTGTCATATTGAGTAAAAAAAACTTTTTGTGTTTGCAAGCCTTAAAAAAACAACCGATTCTAGTAAAACTCACATTGATACAATATTACAGGCATGTTTAGACATCGTGCATGTTTGGTTTTGGAGTTATGTTTATACAACCTGCTTTCTGAGCCGCCACCTTTGTGGTTTGCGTGTCCCACTGATCCTAGGAGCTATGTTGTCCGGGGGCTTCTATGCCCCCTGGTAAGGTCCCCCAAGACAAACAGGTACTAGGTGAGGAATCAGACAAAGAGCAGCTCAAAGACCCTTATGAAAAGTACAAATCGAGGACCTCGATATTTTCTCGCCCGGACGCGGGTCACCGTGGCTCCCCTGTGGAGCCAGGCCCAGAGGTGGGGCACGATGGCGAGCGACTGGTGCCCATGGGGCCCAGCTCGAAGAGGCAACGTGGGTCCCCCCTGCAATAGGCTCACCACTCATGGGCTGGGTCATAGAGGTCGGGTGCAGTGTTAGCTGGGCGGAAGCCGAAGGCAGGGCACTTGGCGGTCCGATTATCGGCTACATAAGCTCGCTCTTGGGACGTGGAACGTCACCTCGCGAGGTGGAGAAGTTCCCGGCTAGATAAAGCTGGACTCACTTCGACGCACAGCGAGGGCTCTGGAACCTGTTCTCTCTAGAGGGGTTGGACTCTCTTCCACTCTGGCGTTGCAAGTAATGAGAGGCTGGGTTGGCAATTCTTGTTTCCCCCCGGCTCAAAGCCTGCACGTTGGACTTAACCCAGAAGACGAGATGGTAGCTTCCCTCCGCTTTCGGGTTGGGTGACGGGTCCTGACTGTTGTTGGTGTTTACGCACCAAACAGCAGCTCAGAGTACCCACTCTTTTTGGATTCCCTTGAGAGTGCTCCCTCGGGTGATTCCCTTGATCTGCTGGGGGTCTTCAACGCTCATGTTGGCAACGACTTTGAAACCTGGAGAGTCGTGATTGGGAAAAATGGCCACCCGGATCTGAACCCAAGTGGTGCTTTGTTATTGGACTTTTGTGCTCGTCACGGATTGTCCATAACAAACACAATGTTCAAACATAAGGGTGTCCATATGTGCACTTGGCACCAGGACACCCTCGGCCGCAGATTCCATGATTGACTTTGTAGTTGTGTCATGAGATTTGCGGCCTCATGTTTTGGACACTCGGGTGAAGAGAGGGGCGAGCTTTCTACCGATCACCACCTGGTGAGCTGGCTCCGATGGTGGGGTAGGATCCCGGACAGACCTGGCAGGCCCAAACGCATTGTGAGAGTCTTTTGGGAATGCCTAGCAGAGTCTCCTGTCAGAGAGAGTTTCTTTTTCCACCTCCGGAGGAACTTTGAACATGTCACAAAGGAGGTGCTGGACATTGAGTCTGAATGGATCATGTTCCGTGCCTCTCTTTTCAAGCCAGCTGATTGGAGCTGTGGCCGCAAGGTGTTTGGTGCCTGTCGTGGCGGTAATCCTAGAACCCGCTGGTGGCCACCAGCAGTGCGGGATGCCGTCAAGCTGAAGAAAGAGCTTATCTGGTCCTTTTGGCTCATGGGACTCCAGAGGCAGCGGGCATACCGACAGGCCAAGCAGTGCCTGGGGAATCTGTGTTGGGCTCTCCTATTTCTGGGGCTGAGGTTGCCAAGGTAGTTAAAAAGCTCCTCGGTGGCAAGGCCCCGGGGGTGGATGAGCTCCATCCAGAGTTCCTTAAGGCTCTGGATGCTGTGGGGCTGTTTTAGTTGACAAGACTCTGCAACATCGCGTGGACATCAGGGGCGGTACCTCTGGATTGGCAGACCGGGGTGGTGGTTCCTCTCTTTAAGAAGGGGAACCGGAGGGTGTGTTCCAACTATCGTAGATCACACTCCTCAGCCTTCCCGGTAAGGTCTATTCATGTGTACTGGAGAGGAGGAACCTCGGATCCAGGACGAACAGTGTGGTTTTCGTCCTGGTCGTGGAACGGTAGACCAGCTCTATACTCTCGGCAGGGTCCTTGAGTGTGCATGTGCTTTTTGGACTTGGAGAAGACATTCGACCGTGGCCACCCCGGGAAGTCCTGTGGGGAGTGCTCAGAGAGTATGGGGTATCGGCATGTCTGATTGTGGCGGGTCGCTCCCTGTATGATCAGTGTCAGAGCTTGGTCCGCATTGCCAGCAGTAAGTCGGACCCCTTTCCAGGGAGGGTTGGACCGGAGTCCAACCCTCGTGTTGGCTGCCCTTTGTCACCAAATGTGTTCATAAATTTTATGGACAGAATTTCTAGGCGCAGTCATGGCGTTGAGGGGATCCGGTTTGGAGGCTGCAGGATTAGGTCCCTCCTTTTTGCAGATGATGTGGTCCTTTTGGCTTTAACTGGCCAGGATCTTCAGCTCTCATTGGATTGGTTCGCAGCCGAGCGTGAAGCGACTGGGATGAGAATCAGCACCTCCAAGTCCGAGGTTCTCGCCCGGGAAAGGGTGGAGTGCCATCTCGAGGTTGGGCAGGAGATCTTGCCCCAAGTGGATGAGTTCAAGTACCTGGAGTCTTGTTCATGAGTGAGGGAAGAGTGGATCATGAGATGCACAGGCTGATCGGTGCGGCGTCTTCAGTAATGAGGACGCTATATCGATTCGTTGTGGTAAGAAGGAGCTGCGCCAGAAGGAAAAGCTCTCAATTTACCGGTCAAATATACGCTTCACAGCATAATACTGTCATCTGTTTAGCGGCATTACACTGTTATTTTAGTGTATCTACTGTAATATCCATTAACAGTTAATTACAGTAAAATAATTGTAAGCACTATAGACTGAGCTTTACAGTATAATGCCACTAGAAGTTAATGAGTTGAACTTTTAATTTTTCAAAATCAAAATCCCTGCAATCTGCTGGCATAAAAATGACTGGAGAAATGGCCTTGCAAGATTATGTTTTTATTAACCAATTATTTTAAAGTGCATCAAATACATTCAAAGTATATTTAGTGCATTCTTCTTATTTTCAGTAAAGCATTTTAACATTTATAACATGTCCACTTAATTTCTAACTGGAGACAAAACACTGAACACGAGTCCAGCGTTTACTTGTCGGCTACATAAAGCCCCACTCAAAGTCTGTGAGATGTTTTATAAGGGTGGCTACGTGAGGATTTACAGTTGCTGCCTTTTTCTGGACCAGCTTCCTGGTCTTCTTGGACACCACCTTTCCCTGGCTAGCCTTTGTTCCCCTCTCAGGGTTAACGCCAATGAATCGCCTAAAAAAGAGAGAAAGCATATTAGATATTCTGTTGTGATTGAAGATTACTTGTAGTCGATACAGAACCCCCCTCACATTGTTATTTAGGAATATGCACTGCACAAATATTAATATCAATTTTAGGATATATGTGAGCTTATACCATAACCACAGCTGTAGATGAGTGAATGCTCTAAAACCCATTAAGACAAATTCAGAGAGGAAGACAATGCTAAAGCCTCCCCAATCCCTCTCTCTATTTATGTTTTCTCTCCATCTACGGGACCGTGTATTTACGCTGATGTTTCCTGCTTTCACCCATTTAACATATCGTTACCTGCTCATTACCTATCTTCTCTGCATCCTGGGGTCACACTGGTGCTTCTTGCCTTTACCCATTCAACATATCTTTACCTGCACATTACCTACCTTCTCTGCATAGTGTGGTCATGCTGGTGCTTTCTACCTTTACCCATTCAACATATCTTTACCTGCACATTACCTACCTTCTCTGTATCCTGGAGTCAAGCTGGTGTTTCCTGCCTTTACTCATTCAACATATCTTTACCTGCACATTACATACCTTCTCTGTATCCTGGCGTCTAGCTGGTGTTTCCTGCCTTCACCCATTCAACATATCTTTACCTGCACATTACCTAACTTCCCTGCATCCTTGGGTCACACTGGTGCTTCTTTCTTTCACCATACAACATATCTTCACCTGCACATACCTACCTTGTCTGCATGGCCTCGACCACACCTGCGCTTCCTTCTTTCACCCATTCAACATACCTTCACCCGCACATTACCTACCTTCCCTGCATGGCGGGGTCACACTGGTGCTTCCTGCCTTTACCCATTCAACATATCTTCACCCGCACATTACCTACTTGCTCTGCATTCTCGGGTCAAGCTGGTGCTTCCTGCCATCATCCAGTCAACATATCTTTACCTGCAAATTACCTACTTTTTCTGCATCCTGGGGTCAAACAGGTGCTTCCTTCTTTGACCCAGTCAACATATCTTTACCTGCACATTACCTACCTTCTCTGTATCCTAGAGTCAAACTGGTGCTTCGGTCCCTAATAAGAAGGTACACAAAGGAACAGAAGAGTCATTGATTTAAGGCACACAATTGGGGAAATGACAAGTCAAATTCCTGAACAGAGGTGAGAAATATAAAATAAAATATCCTAACAGTATTTTAACAGTATCAAGAGGATTTACCTTTGAACAAATACCAATGTCCGAGGACCTTCCTCTTGGTATTCCAAGTTGAACACATAGTAGGTGGCAAGAAGGGCAGCAAGCCCTGAGATTAAGCTAGGTTGGACGCCTTTGCAGATGACATCACCTTCCATGCTGATCATCCAACGTTTTATTGTGACTTTGTCACCAGCAACTGGTACAGTCAAGAAATGCAGTTTATGTTCCTAAACAGTATCCAATATGGGTAGCATTTTAAAAGTATTTGGAATGGCCACCTCACTCGCTCTCTCTTTACTCTGTTTACATCTAGTCTCCTAAGGCAGTGGTTCTCAAATGGGGGTACGCATACTCCTGGGGGTACTTGAAGGTATGCCAAGGGGTACGTGAGATTTTTTTTAAATATTCTAAAAATAGCAACAATTCAAAAATCCTTTATAAATATATTTATTGAATAATACTTCGACAAAATATGAATGTAAGTTCATAAACTGAACAACTAATCAAGTAGGCTATTCCATTCATTACCATAAAGCCAGAGTTTCCCCCATGCCATGGTGGTTTGACTCTACCTGGCGGTGCCACACGGCACCAACTGTCAATCAACTATCCATGTAGAAAACAATGGAGGCTTGGTTAAAGCGTAGTGGACATGTTCCATAAATATTGATGTTAAAGATTTCTTTTTTTGTGAAGAAATGTTGAGAATGAAGTTCATGAATCCAGATGGATCTCTATTGCAATCCCCAAAGAGGGCACTTTAATTTGATTACTTCTATGTGTAAAAATCTTTATTTATATTTGAATCACTTGTTTATTTTTCAACAAGTTTTTAGTTATTTTTATATCTTTTTTTCCAAATAGTTCAAGAAAGACCACAACGAATGAGCAATATTTTGCACTGTTATACAATTTAATAAATCAGAAACTGATGACATAGTGTTGTATTTTACTTCTTTATCTCTTTTTTTCAACCAAAAATGCTTTGCTCTGATTAGGGGGTACTTGAATTTAAAAAATGTTCACAGGGGTACATCACTGAAAAAAGGTTGAGAACCACTGTCCTAAGGCAGTGGTTCTCAACCTTTTTTCAGTGCTGTGAACATTTTTTTAATGCAAGTAGACCTCCATGTCTTCATAACAGGAATATCCTGAATTCTCAAGTTGCATATCACAATAGTCATCATCAGTGTTAATAACACAAGAGCTGCTTGGATTTGCTGTTGAGCAAGTCAAACTTCGTTCAGTGTAGCCGTAGTGCTTCCTTGACACGTGCGATGTGAAAGTAGACTTAACTGTAAATCTTTTTTCACATTGACTGAAGGGGCACGTAACTGTCCTACCTTCGGTAATATGACTTTTCAAATGCAGGAGAAAGGCCCGTATATCATCGCACTTCGCGCTACATGAGACAATATTACAAGGTAAACCTTCTGCGCTATACATATCAGTCCTACTCTTGCCATATTTATGACGACGGCTGTGAGTTTTGAAGGCTCAGAAGTTGGAAAAAACTCTTGTGCATTTAGGGAAAGCACACTTAAACGATGCATTAGGCATACAACT
This sequence comes from Entelurus aequoreus, assembly GCF_033978785.1. NCBI lineage: Eukaryota > Metazoa > Chordata > Actinopteri > Syngnathiformes > Syngnathidae > Entelurus > Entelurus aequoreus. The sequence goes on from NW_026907998.1 coordinate 15,987, forward strand.
ATGACTTCGCATGTGTCTAACATACGCAAATACATTGCTGCAAGTCGTAGCACATATGTTGCAAGTTATCATCTTTTATGATGACTATGACAAAAAAGAAGAAAACTTAGCTAGCTAGCATGCGGCGGTACATGCGCGTGGTCAACGATAGTGTCTGTGATGCTGACTGTGACGCTATGTCATTTCGGACTTTATAAATATATATATAAAGTAATTCAAACAGAAAATGACACATCAAGGTACAAGTGACTCTTACCTTGTTATCAAAAACACACGATGCAGTAGGATGGATTTAGCAGGGTCGGCCAGGTGAAATGAAGCTCGGTTGGACGAATTGTGGGCGGACCCAAGAAACAAGTCTGAAAAATACTGAATTACACTGTAGGTTTTACAGTAACTGACTGCTGGTCGATATTTTTTGAAAAATGCAACAAAATTTACAGTACTTAACTGCATTTAAGAAGAACATGATAGGTTGATTGGCAACACTAAATTGGCCCTAGTGTGTGAATGTGAGTGTGAATGTTGTCTGTCTATCTGTGTTGGCCCTGCGATGAGGTGGCGACTTGTCCAGGGTGTACCCCGCCTTCCGCCCGATTGTAGCTGAGATAGGCTCCAGCGCCCCCCGTGACCCCGAAGGGAATAAGCGGTAGCAAATGGATGGATGGATGGAGTATATAACTGTAATTTTATTTTTTATTTTTACAGTAATTTTTTACAGTGAAGGTCATGGGTGTCAAACTCTGGCCCGTGGGCCAAATTTGGCCCAACGTGTAATTTGACTTGGCCCCTGAGGCAATATCATATTAACACTAAAGCTGGACCGGCGATTATACGTTGCGGCAGTGCCGCGGTAACACCGCATTCACCGCTACTTCTAATACTTGCCAAGACAAAAGTGACTCCAGCACTCCTCCCGAATTTTTTTTTTTTTTTTTTTTCAGCTACTCAAACGAGTGCCGGCCCAGTTTCATGTCAGTGCAGCTTCTGCACCCACACACAATTGAATGCAACGCATACTTCATCAACAGCGATACAGGTTACACTGACGGTAGCCAAATAAAAAACTTTAACACTTTTAGAAATATACGCCACACTGTGAATCTACACCAAACAAGAATGACAAACACATTTCGGGAGAACATCCGCACCGTAACACAACATAAACACAACACAACAAATACCCAGAACCCTTTGTAGCACTAAATCTTCCGGGACGCTACAAGGTGTGTGTGTGTGTGCGGGTGGGGGGGGGGGGGGGGTTTGGTGGTAGCGGGGGTGTATTTTGTAGCGTCCCGAAAGAGTTAGTGCTGCAAAAGATTCTGGGTATTTGTTCTTTTGTGTTTATGTTGTGTTACGGTGCGGATGTTCTCCCGAAAAGTGTTTTTTATTTTTGTTTGGTGTGGGTTCACAGTGTGGCGTATATTTCTAACAGTGTTAAAGTTTTTTATACTGGCACCCTCAGTGTAACCTGTATCGCTGTTGATGAAGTATGCGTTGCATTCATTTGTGTATGCGTGCTGAAGCTGCACATATCTTGTGACTGGGTCTGAATGATGTTAGAATTGGGTGTACGAGATATGACTGTTGAACACCTTGTTCGATAATGAAAGTTGCCTCAGCTCAAAGCCTGAGCCCCGACATTAAAGAACTAGCATCTAAAAAAAGATGCCAGGTATCTGGCTTGGGCACATCAAATTAGATCAGTGTGTTGCAAACTGAGCAGTTTAAAGTCCTGAATGGTTGTTTTATTCATTGTTATTTTATTTTCAAATTTATTAGCCTGTGGAAAAAGTTAATGTTGATATTTACCTCAGAAGGCTGCAAATAGAAAAGAGGCATTCAATTTTTATTTAAATTGTATTTGATATGCAATTGATATTTTTTAATGATTATTATTATTATTTGAAACTCCATTTTGCATGTCACTATAAAGTTATATAAGCCTTGCTTGTTCAATATTCAATGCAAAACTTGTTTGGGTCCCTATTAAAAGGTTACTTTGTTCAACCTTGGCCCGCGGCTTTGTTCAGTTTTAAACTTTGGCCCACTCTGTATTTGAGTTTGACACCCCTGGTGAAGGTGAAGCTCTGTCACCCTGGAGGCCACGGGGAAGACCCAGGACACATTGGGAACACTATGTCTCCCGGCTGGCCTGGGAACGCCTCAGGATCCCCTGAGAAAAGGTCCTAGGTGAGGGATCAGACAAAGAGCAGCTCAAAGACCTTTATGAAAAGTACAAATCGAGGACCTAGATTTTTTCTCGCCCAGGCGCATGTCATCGTGGCTCCCCTGTGGAGCCAGGCGCAGAGGTGGGGCACGATGGCGAGCGACTGGTGGCCGGGCCTGTCTCCATGGGGCCCTGCCGGGCTCAGCTCGAAGAGGCAACGTGGGTCAACCCTCCAATGGGCTCACCACTCATGGGCCCATTGAGGTCATAGAGGTCGGATGCAGTGTGAACTGGGCGGCAGCCGAAGGCAGGGCACTTGGCGGTCCGATTATCGGCTACATAAGCTCGCTCTTGGGACGTGGAACGTCACCTCGCTGGGAGGGAAAGAGCCTGAGCTGGTGCGCGAGGTGAAGAAGTTCCGGCTAGATATAGTTGGACTCACTTCGACGCACAGCAAGGGCTCTGGAACCTGTTCTCTCAAGAGGGGCTGGACTCTCTTCCACTCTGGCGTTGCAAGCTATGAGAGGCTGGGGTGGCAATTGTTGTTGCTCAAAGCCTGCACGTTGGACTTTAACCCAGTAGACGAGATGGTAGCTTCCCTCCGCCTTCGGGTTGGATGACGGGTCCTCACTGTTGTTTGTCTTTACGCACCAAACAGCAGCTCAGAGTACCCACTCTTTTTGGATTCCCTTGAGGGAGTACTGGAGAGTGCTCCCTCGGGTGATTCCCTTGTTCTGTTGGGGGACTTCAATGCTCATGTTGGCAAGGACAGTGAAACCTGGAGAGTCGTGATTGGGAAAAATGGCCACCCGGATCTGAACCCAAGTGGTGCTTTGTTATTGGACTTTTGTGCTCGTCACGGATTGTCCATAACAAACACAATGTTCAAACATAAGGAAGAACTTTGAACATGTCACGAGGGAGGTGCTGGACATTGAGTCTGAGTGGACCATGTTCCGTGCCTCTCTTGTCGAGTCTGCTGATTGGAGCTGTGGCCGCAAGGTGTTTGGTGCCTGTCGTGGCGGTAATCATAGAATTCGCTGGTGGCCACCAGCAGTGAGGGATGCCGTCAAGCTGAAGAAAGAGCCTATCGGGTCATTTTGGCTCATGGGACTCCAGAAGCAGGCCAAGCAGTGCCTGGGGAGTCTGTGGTGGACTCTCCTATTTCTGGGGCTTAGGTTGCCTAGGTAGTTAAAAAGCTCCTCTGTGGCAAGGCCCCGGTGGTGGATGAGTTCCTTAAGGCTCTGGATACTGTGGGGCTGTCTTGGTTGACAAGACTCTGCAACATCGCGTGAACATTGGGGGTGGTACCTCTGGATTGGCACACCGGGGTGGTGGTTCCTCTCTTTAAGAAGGGGAACCGGAGGGTGTGTTCCAACTATCGTGAAACACACTCCTCAGCCTTCCCTGTAAGGCAGGGGTGTCAAAGTCAAATGGACGGAGGGCCAAATAAAAAATTTAGCTACAAGCCGAGGGCCGGACTGTTCGAATGTTCATTGAAAAATTTTTAAATGACGCATATAGTCTAGTGAACCTAATTGAACCTACTGAAAACCTAACAAATATATTCCAATATGATCAGATAAATAAAGCAATATTTTCTTATGGCTCTGTCAGTAATCTTTAATTTTCAACAGACACAAAAGACAAATTTCCTTTATATAAAAATCCCCATAACATGAACATTAAATGAAAGAAACCGGTATTCAAGGCACCATCAGTAGCCTATATTTTCTATTTTAGCAAAAGTGGGCTAAATTTACTTCAAAGAAAAAAACAATAATAGCAATTTTCTATCATCCACTCAACTGAAATATTTTTTAAATATAATTAAATTGAAATACAATAAAATAAAGTGCAAAAATCTATAAATCAAAAACAACACTTTGTTTAAGGAGAAGTAACATGCAGTGAAAACAAATATTAAACTTTAACTTTTAAACTTGAATTGAGTAAAAACTCTAAATATGTGATTGCACAGTAATGTTCACATTAAACCCCCCTCCTCCCTCCGTGGGAGGGAGGCGAGTTGGGTGCCCGAAACCCCCCGCTGGTTTCGGCCCGCCCCTTGGCGCGCGTGGCACGGCGGGCTCCGCGACCCGACGGCTGGCCCTCGTGGCTTGACGGCGGGCGCGTCCCGACGGGCCGCGCGTAGGGGTCAAACGCAGAAGTCTCAGGGCCTCGTGGTGAGGGGGTGGCCTGCGGGTTTCGGCCCGCTTGACCCCCCCGCTCCGCTTGGCGCGCGCGGCACATGACGGGTTCCGCCACCGACGCTCGGGCTGCAGCCCGACGGTGGTGCGGGCCCGGCGGTGACGCGCGGTTTGGGGGAAACAAAGCAGAAGTCTCAGGGCCTCGGGGCCGGGTTTCGGCCCGCCCCCTTGGCGCGCGTGGCACGGCGGGCTCCGCGACTGACGGCCGGGCTGCAGCCCTTCGGCCGGCAGGCGCGTCCCGGCGGGCCGCTCGCCCCCTTTCGGAACCTTGGACCGGCATCCGCTTGGTGCGTGTAAAAGATCTGCGGTCTAAAAAAAAAAAAAAAAAAAAAAAAAAAAAAAAAAAGATCTGCGGTCTGCGGGCCGGTTCTAATAATAAATCAAGATCATCCCAAGGGCCGTAAAAAACCTTCTCGCGGGCCGGATATGGCCCGCGGGCCTTGACTCTGACATATGTGCTGTAAGGTCTATTCATGTGTACTGGAGAGGAGGAAACTCGGATCCAGGACGAACAGTGTGGTTTTCGTCCTGGTCGTGGAACGGTAGACCAGGTCTATACTCTCGGCAGGGTCCTTGAGTGTGAAGCGACTGGGATGAGAATCAGCACCTCCAAGTCCAAGTCCATGGTTCTCGCGCAGGAAAGGGTCGAGTGCCATCTCCAGGTTGGGGAGGAGATCTTGCCCCAAGTGGAGGAGTTCAAGTACCTAGGAGTCTTGTTCACGAGTGAGGATAGAGTGGATCGAGAGATCCACAGGCGGATTGGTGCGGCGTCTTCAGTATTGAGGACGCTATATCGATCCGTTGTGGTGAAGAAGGAGCTGAGCCAGAAGGAAAAGCTCTCAATTTACCGTTGATCTACGTTCCCAGCTTTGGGTTATGACCGAAAGGACAAGCGGCCGAAATGCGTTTCCTCTGCCGGGTGGTGGGTCTCTCCCTTAGAGACAGGGTGAGAAGCTCTGTCATCCGGGAGGTACTCAAAGTAGAGCTGCTGCTCCTCCACATTGAGAGGAGCCATGAGGTGGTTCGGGCATCTGCTCAGGATGCCACCCGAACGCCTCTAGGGAGGTGTGGCAGGAGGCCACGGGGAAGACCTAGGACACATTGGAAAGACTATGTCCCCGGCTGGCCTGGGAACGCCTCGGAATACCCCGAGAAGAGCTGGACGAAGTGGCTGGGGAGAGGGAAGTCTGGGATTTTCTGCTCAGGCTGCTGCCCCCGCAACCCGACCTCTGATAAGCGGAAGAAAATGGATGGATTTAGAATGACAGTTATACTGTCAGATTGAGTACAAAAACTAACTAAACCTTACACAATATAATGTTTCTAGTAAAACTCACAAAGATACATATCTCCAGGCATTATTAGCCATTTTGCATGTGTGGTTTAGGAGTTATGTTTAAATAAATAACTGTCAGATTGAGTGTGACAGTAAACTGTGATAGTGAGTAAAACCCTTATTTTGTATTTGCAAACCTTACAAAAACAACTAAATCTAGTTAAACTCACACAGATACAACATTACAGGCATTTTTAGACATAATGCATGTTTGGTTTTAGAGTTATGTTTATATAACTTTCATATTTAGTATGACAGTTATACTGTCATATTGAATAAAAAAAACAACTAACTTGTGTCTTTGCAAACCTTACAAAATAACATTTTTCTAGTAAAACTAACTAAGATACATGCTCCAGGCATTATTAGCCATTTTGCATGTGTTGTTTGAGTTATGTTTAAATAACTGTCATATTGAGTGTGACAGTATACTGTCATAAAACCCAATTTTTGTATTTGCAACCCTGATTCTAGTAAAACTCACATATATACAATATTACAGGCAGTTTTGGACATAATGCATGTTTGGTTTTGGAGTTATGTTTATATAACTTTCATATATATAGTATGACAGCTAAACTGTTATATTGAGTAAAAAAACTAACTTGTGTTTGTCATAAAACCCAATTTTTGTATTAGCAAACCATACAACTGATTCAAATAAAACTCACATGGGTTCAATATTACAGGCATTTTCAGACATTTTGCATGTTTGGTTTAGGAATTATGTTGTAATACATTTGTATTGCTTTTTTCACATTATCTCAGGATTGACATTACTGTCATATTGAGTAAAAAAATAATTTTTGTGTTCGCAAGCCTTAAAAAAAGCATATGTTTCCTGTAAAACTCCCAAAGATGCATTATTTCAGGCATTATTAGCCATTTTTCAGGTGTGGTTTAGGAGTTATGTTTAAATAACTGTCATATTGAGTGTGGCGTTATACTGTCATATTGAGTTAAAAAAACTAACTTGTGTCTTTGCAAGCCTTACAAAAGAAAATGTTTCTAGCAACACTCACAAAGATAATTTTTTTCACGCTATTAGACATGTTTCATGTGTATTTAGGAGTTATAATTAAATAACTTTCATATTGAGTGTTAAAGTTATAATGTCATTATGTGTAAAACCTAATTTTTGTATTTGCAAACCTTACAAAAACAATTGATTCTAGTAAAACTTACATAGATTCAATATTACAGGCATTTTTAGACAATTTACATGTTTGGTTTAAAAGTTGTGTTTGAATACATTTGTATTGCTTTTTTCGCATTATCTCAGGATTCTAAGATCATTACTTTCATATTGAGTAAAACACTACTTTTTGTTTTTGCAAACCTTACAAACTCACATAAATTAATTATTACAGACATTTTTAGACATGACACATGTTTGGTTTTGGAGTTATGTTTATATAACTTTTATATTTAGTATGAATGTTATACTGTCATATTGAATAAAAAAAAACTGGCTTGTGTCTTTGCAAACTTTACAAAAGATCATTTTTCCAGTAAAACTAAAAAAGATACATGTTTCCAGGCATTATTATCCATTTTGCATATGTTGTTTAGGAGTAATGTTTAAATACATTTTTATTGCTTTTTTCGCATTATCTCAGGATTTTAAGAACATTACAGTCATATTGAGTAAAAAAAACTACTTTTTGTATTTGCAAGATTTAAAAAAGCATGTGTTTCGAGTAAAACGGCCAAGGATGCATTATTTCAGGCATTATTAGCCATTTTTCATGTGTGGTTTGAGTTATGGTTAAATAACTGTCATATACTGTCAGTTATGACATAGTAAGTAAAACCTAATTTATGTATTTGCAAACCTTACAAAATCATTTAAATCTAGTAAAACTCACATGGATTCAATATTACAGACATTTTTAGACATTTTGCATGTTTGGTTTAGGAATTATGTTGGAATCATTTTTATTAATGAGTTCGTATTTTCTCAGAATTTTAGAACATTACTGTCATATTGAGTAAAAAAATAATTTTTGTGTTTGCAAGCCTTAAAAAAGCATATGTTTCGAGTAAAACTTACAAGAATGCATTATTTCAGGCATTGTTAGTCATTTTTCATGTGTAGTTTAAGAGTTATGTTTAAATAACTGTCATATTGAGTGTGGCAGTTATACTGTCATATTGAGTAAAAAAAAACTAACCTGTCTTTGCAAACCATACAAAAGAAAATGTTTCTAGTAACACTCACAAAGATAATTTTTTTCACGCATTATTAGACATGTTTCATGTGTGGTTAGGAGTTATAAATAAATAATTGTCATATTGAGTGTTACAGTTTTAATGTCATTATGTGTAAAACCTAATTTTTGTATTTGCAAACCTTACAAAAACAATTGATTCTAGTAAAACTTATATAGATTCAATATTACAGGCATTTTTAGACATTTTACATGTTTGGTTTAAAATTTGTGTTTCAATACATTTGTATTGCTTTTTTCGCATTATCTCAGGATTCAAAGAACATTACTTTCATATTGAGTAAAAAACTACTTTTTGTTTTTGCAAACCTTACAAACTCACATAAATACATTATTACAGGCATTTTTAGACATGACACATGTTTGGTTTTGGAGTTATGTTTATATAACTTTCATATTTAGTATGACTGTTATACTGTCATATTGAATAAAAAAAACTAGCTTGTGTCTTTGATATCTTTACAAAAGATCATTTTTTTAAACTAACAACGTTACATGTCTCCCTAGGCATTATTAGCCATTTTGCATGTGTTGTTTAGGAGTTAGGTTTAAATACATTTTTATTGCTTTTTTCCCATTATCTCAGGGTTCTAAGAACATTACAGTCAAGTAAAAAACTACTTTTTGTGTTTGCAAAATGTAAAACTCAGTAAAACTCCCAATGATTCATTATTTCAGGCATTATTAGCCATTTTTTTGTGTAGTTTATGAGTTATGTTTAAATAACTGTCATATTCAGTGTGATTTTGTCATTGTGAGTAAAACCTAATTTTTGTATTTGCAAACCTTACAAAAACAACCGATTCTAGGAAAACTCACATTGATACAATATTACAGGCATGTTTGGACATATTGCATGTTTGGTTTTGGAGTTATATTTATATAACCTGCTTTCTGAGCCGCCACCTTTGTGGTTTGCGTGTCCCACTGATCCAGGAACTATGTTGTCCGGGGGCTTCTATGGTCCCCCAAGACAAACAGGTCCTAGGTGAGGGATCAGACAAAGAGCAGCTCAAAGACCTTTATTAAAAGTACAATTGAGGACCTAGATTTTTTCTCGCCCGGACGCAGGTCACCGTGGCTCCCCTGTGGAGCCAGGCCCAGAGGTGTGGCACGATGGCGATTGACGGGCCAGTCCCCATGGGGCCCAGCCGTGCTCAGCTCGAAGAGGCAACATGGATCCCCCCTCCAGGGCTCACCACTCATGGGCTGGGTCATAGAGGGTGCAGTGTGAGCTGGGCGGCAGCCGAAGGCAGGGCACTTGGTGGTCCGATTATCGGCTACATAAGCTCGCTCTTGGGACATGGAACGTCACCTCGCTGGGAGGGAAGGAGCCTGAGCTGGTGCATGAGGTGGAGACGTTCCCGGCTAGATATAGTTGGACTCACAGCAAGGGCTCTGGAACCTGTTCTCTCAGAGGGGCTGGACTGAGCTGAACTTTCATTACTTGCAAGGCCAGAGTGGAAGAGATTCCACACTGGCGTTGCATCTAATGAGAGGCTGGGGTGGCAATTCTTGTTGCCCCCCGGCTCAAAGCCTGCACGTTGGACTTTAAACCCAATAGACGAGATGGTAGCTTCCTTCAGCCTTCGGGTTGGGTGACGGGTCCTGATTGTTGTTTGTGTTTACACACCAAACAGCAGCTCAGAGTACCAACTCTTTTTGGATTCCCTTGAGGGAGTACTGGAGAGTGCTCCCTCGGGTGATTCCCTTGTTCTGCTGGTGGACTTCAACGCTATGTTGACAACGACAGTGAAACCTGGAGAGTCGTGATTGGGAAAAATGGCCACCCGGATCTGAACCCAAGTGGTGCTTTGTTATTGGACTTTTGTGCTTGTCACGGATTGTCCATAACAAACACAATGTTCAAACATAAGGGTGTCCATATGTGCACTTGGCAGAAGGACACCCTCGGCCGCATGATTGACTTTGTAGTTGTGTCATGGGATTTGCGGCCTCATGTTTTGGACACTCGGTGAAGAGAGAGGCAGAGCTTTCTACCAACCACCACCTGGTGGTGAGCTGGCTCCGATGGTAGGGGAGGATGCCGGTCAGACCTGGCAGGCCCAAACGCATTGTAAGGGTCTGCTGGGAACACCTAGCAGAGTCTCCTGAAGAACTTCGAACATGTCCGGAAGAACTTTGAACATGTCACGAGGGAGGTGCTGGACATTGAGTCTGAGTGGACCATGTTCCGTTCCTCTCTTGTTGAGCCAGCTGATTGAAGCTGTGGCCGCAAGGTGTTTGGTGCCTGTCGTGGCGGTAATCCACCAGCAGTGAGGGATGCTGTCAAGCTGAAGAAAGAGCCACCGGGTCCTTTTGGCTCATGGGACTCCAGAGGCAGTGGGCATACCGACAGGCCAAGCGAGACCTCCTCAGTCCCACCAACACGTCTTCCTATGAGGAAACAGTGCCTGGGAAGTCTGTGGTGGGCTCTCCTATTTCTGGGGCTGAGGTTGCCTCGTTGCAAGGCCCCGGGGATAGGAGCTCCGTCCGGAGTTCCTTAAGGCTCTGGATGCTGTGGGGCAGTCTTGGTTGACAAGACTCTGCAACATTGCGTCTACATCGGGGGCGGTACCTCTGGATTGGCAGACCGGGGTGGTGGTACCTCTCTTTAAGAAGGGGAACCGGAGGGTGTGTTCCAAATATCGTAGATCACACTCCTCAGCCTTCCCGGTAAGGTCTATTCATGTGTAATGGAGAGGAGGAACCTCGGATCCAGGACGAACAGTGTGGTTTTCGTCCTGGTCGTGGAACGGTAGACCAGCTCTATACTCTCGGCAGGGTCCTTGAGTGTGCATGGGAGTTTGCCCAACCAGTCTACATAAGTTTTGTGGACTTGGAGAAGACATTCGACCTTGGTCCCCGGTAAATCCTGTGGGGAGCGCTCAGAGAGTATGGAGTATCGGCATGTCTGATTGTGGCGGGTGTCTCCCTGTATGATCAGTGTCAGAGCTTGGTCCGCATTGCCGGCAGTATGTCGGACCCCTTTCCAGTGAGGGTTGGACTCCGCCAAGGCTGCCCTTTGTCACCGATTCTGTTCATAACTTTAATGGACAGAATATCTAGGCGCAGTCATGGCTTTGAGGATCCCCTCAACGCCATGACTGCGCCTGGTTTGGTGGCTGCAGGATTAGGTCTCTGCTTTTTGCAGATGATGTGGTCCTGATGGCTTCAACTGGCCAAGATCTTCAGCTTTCATTGGATGGGTTCGCAGTGAAGCGACTGGGATGAGAATCAGCACCTCCAAGTCCGAGTCCATGGTTCTCGCCCGGGAAAGGGTGGACTGCGCCTGGTTTGGTGGCTGCAGGATTAGGTCTCTGCTTTTTGCAGATGATGTGGTCCTGATGGCTTCAACTGGCCAAGATCTTCAGCTTTCATTGGATGGGTTCGCAGTGAAGCGACTGGGATGAGAATCAGCACCTCCAAGTCCGAGTCCATGGTTCTCGCCCGGGAAAGGGTGGAGTGCCATCTCGAGGTTGGGAAAGAGATATTGCCCCAAGTGAAGGAGTTCAAGTACCTAGGTGTCTTGTTCACGAGTGAGGATAGAGTGGATTGTGAGATCTACAGGCGGATCGGTGCGGCGTCTTCAGTAATGAGGACGCTATATCGATCCGTTTTGGTGAAGAAGGAGCTGAGCCAGAAGGAAAAGCTTTCAATTTACCGGTCGATCAACGTTCCCATCCTCACCTATGGTCATGAGCTTTGGGTTATGACCGAAAGGACAAGGTCACGGGTACAAGCGGCCGAAATGAGTTTCCTCCGCCGGGTGGTGGGTCTCTCCCTTAGAGATAGGGTGAGAAGCTCTGTCATCTGGGAGGAACTCAGTGTAAAGCCGCTGCTCCTCCACATTGAGAGGAGCCAGATGAGGTGGTTCGGGCATCTGCTCAGGATGCCACCCGAACGCCTCCCTAGGTCCGAACGGCAGGAGGCCATGGGGAAGACCTAGGATACATTGGAAAGACTATGGCCTGGGAACGCCTCGGGATCCCCCGAGAAGAGCTGGACGAAGTGGCTGGGGAGAGGGAAGTCTGGGCTCTCTGCTTAGGCTGCTGCCCCCGCAACCCGACCTCGGATAAGCGGAAGAAAATGGATGGATTTAGTATGACAGTTATACTGTCATATTGAGTGTGACAGTATACTGTCATAAAACCCAATTTTTGTATTTGCAAACCTGATTCTAGTAAAACTCACATCTATACAATATTACAGGCAATTTTGGACATAATGCACGTTTGGTTTTCGAGTTATGTTTATATAACTTTAATATATAGTATGACATCTATACTGTTATAATGAGTAAAAAAACTAACTTGTGTCTGTCATAAAACTAAATTTTTGTATTTGCAAACCTTACAAAAACAAATGATTCTAGTAAAACTCACATGGATTCAATATTACAGGCATTTTTAGACATTTTGCATGTTTGGTTTAGGAATTATGTTGGAATACATTTGTATTGCTTTTTTTCACATTATCTCAGCATTTTAAGAACTTACTGTCATATTGAGTAAAAAAAACTTTTTGTGTTTGCAAGCCTTAAAAAAACAACCGATTCTAGTAAAACTCACATTGATACAATATTACAGGCATGTTTAGACATCTTGCATGTTTGGTTTTGGAGTTATGTTTATATAACCTGCTTTCTGAGCCGCCACCTTTGTGGTTTGCGTGTCCCACTGATCCTAGGAGCTATGTTGTCCGGGGGCTTCTATGCCCCCTGGTAGGGTCCCCCAAGACAAACAGGTACTAGGTGAGGAATCAGACAAAGAGCAGCTCAAAGACCTTTATGAAAAGTACAAATCGAGGACCTAGATATTTTCTCGCCCGGACGCGGGTCACCGTGGCTCCCCTGTGGAGCCAGGCCCAGAGGTGGGGCACGATGGCGAGCGACTGGTGCCCATGGGGCCCAGCTCGAAGAGGCAACGTGGGTCCCCCCTGCAATAGGCTCACCACTCATGGGCTGGGTCATAGAGGTCGGGTGCAGTGTTAGCTGGGCGGAGGCCGAAGGCAGGGCACTTGGCGGTCCGATTATCGGCTACATAAGCTCGCTCTTGGGACGTGGAACGTCACCTCGTGAGGTGGAGAAGTTCCCGGCTAGATAAAGCTGGACTCACTTCGACGCACAGCAAGGGCTCTGGAACCTGTTCTCTCAAGAGGGGTTGGACTCTCTTCCACTCTGGCGTTGCAAGTAATGAGAGGCTGGGTTGGCAATTCTTGTTGCCCCCCGGCTCAAAGCCTGCACGTTGGACTTAACCCAGAAGACGAGATGGTAGCTTCCCTCCGCTTTCGGGTTGGGTGACGGGTCCTGACTGTTGTTGGTGTTTACGCACCAAACAGCAGCTCAGAGTACCCACTCTTTTTGGATTCCCTTGAGAGTGCTCCCTCGGGTGATTCCTTTGTTCTGCTGGGGGTCTTCAACGCTCATGTTGGCAACGACTTTGAAACCTGGAGAGTCGTGATTGGGAAAAATGGCCACCCGGATCTGAACCCAAGTGGTGCTTTGTTATTGGACTTTTGTGCTCGTCACGGATTGTCCATAACAAACACAATGTTCAAACATAAGGGTGTCCATATGTGCACTTGGCACCAGGACACCCTCGGCCGCAGTTCCATTAATGACTTTGTAGTTGTGTCATGGGATTTGCGGCCTCATGTTTTGGACACTCGGGTGAAGAGAGGGGCGAGCTTTCTACCGATCACCACCTGGTGACCTGGCTCCGATGGTGGGGTAGGATCCCGGACAGACCTGGCAGGCCCAAACGCATTGTGAGAGTCTTTTGGGAATAACTAGCAGAGTCTCCTGTCAGAGAGAGTTTCTTTTTCTACCTCCGGAGGAACCTTGAACATGTCACAAAGGAGGTGCTGGACATTGAGTCTGAATGGATCATGTTCCGTGCCTCTCTTGTCAAGCCAGCTGATTGGAGCTGTGGCCGCAAGGTGTTTGGTGCCTGTCGTGGCGGTAATCCTAGAACCCGCTGGTGGCCACCAGCAGTGCGGGATGCCGTCAAGCTGAAGAAAGAGCTTATCTGGTCCTTTTGGCTCATGGGACTCCAGAGGCAGCGGGCATACCGACAGGCCAAGCAGTGCCTGGGGAATCTGTGGTGGGCTCTCCTATTTCTGGGGTTGAGGTTGCCAAGGTAGTTAAAAAGCTCCTCGGTGGCAAGGCCGGAGTTCCTTAAGGCTCTGGATGCTGTGGGGCTGTTTTAGTTGACAAGACTCTGCAACATCGCATGGACATCAGGGGCGGTACCTCTGGATTGGCAGACCGGGGTGGTGGTTCCTCTCTTTAAGAAGGGGAACCGGAGGGTGTGTTCCAACTATCGTAGATCACACTCCTCAGCCTTCCCGGTAAGGTCTATTCATGTGTACTGGAGAGGAGGAACCTCGGATCCAGGACGAACAGTGTGGTTTTCGTCCTGGTCGTGGAACGGTAGACCAGCTCTATACTCTCGGCAGGGTCCTTGAGTGTGCATGGGAGTTTGTCCAACCAGTCTACATGTGCTTTGTGGACTTGGAGAAGACATTCGACCGTGGCCACCCCGGGAAGTCCTGTGGGGAGTGTTTAGAGAGTATGGGGTATCGGCATGTCTGATTGTGGCGGGTCGCTCCCTGTATGATCAGTGTCAGAGCTTGGTCCGCATTGCCAGCAGTAAGTCGGACCCCTTTCCAGTGAGGGTTGGACCGGAGTCCAACCCTCGTGTTGGCTGCCCTTTGTCACCAAATGTGTTCATAAATTTTATGGACAGAATTTCTAGGCGCAGTCATGGCGTTGAGGGGATCCGGTTTGGTGGCTGCAGGATTAGGTCTCTCCTTTTTGCAGATGATGTGGTCCTTATGGCTTTAACTGGCCAGGATCTTCAGCTCTCATTGGATTGGTTCGCAGCCGAGTGTGAAGCGACTGGGATGAGAATCAGCAACCTCCAAGTCCGAGGTTCTCGCCCGGGAAAGGGTGGAGTGCCATTTCGAGGTTGGGCAGGAGATCTTGCCCCAAGTGGATGAGTTCAATACCTGGAGTCTTGTTCATGAGTGAGGGAAGAGTGGATCGTGAGATGCACAGGCTGGCGGCCGAAATGAGTTTTCTCCGCTGGGTGGCGGGTCTCTCCCTTACTGTAAGAATTTTCACCGTTTAATTACAGTAACCTACTGGCAGCTAATGGTTCCAGTATAAAACTGTTTTTCTACAGCACACATACTGTGATTTATCACTACAGTTTATTACTGTAAAAAGTATCACAGTACTGTGCTGTATCAAATATACGCTTCACAGCATAATACTGTCATCTGTTTAGCGGCATTACACTGTTATTTTAGTGTATCTACTGTAATATCCATTAACAGTTAATTACAGTGAAATAATTGTAAGCAATATAGACTGAGCTTTACAGTATAATGCCACTAGAAGTTAATGAGTTGAACTTTTAATTTTTCAAAATCAAAACCCCTGCAATCTGCTGGCATAAAAATGACTGGAGAAATGGCCTTGCAAGATTATGTTTTTATTAACCAATTATTTTAAAGTTAATCAAATACATTCAATGTACATTTAGTGC
Organism: Entelurus aequoreus; assembly: GCF_033978785.1. NCBI lineage: Eukaryota > Metazoa > Chordata > Actinopteri > Syngnathiformes > Syngnathidae > Entelurus > Entelurus aequoreus. Next base: position 31,487 of record NW_026907998.1, read on the forward strand.
ATTCTTCTTATTTTCAGTAAAGCATTTTAACATTTATAACATGTCCACTTAATTTCTAACTGGAGACAAAACACTGAACACGAGTCCAGTGTTTAGTTGTCGGCTACATAAAGCCCCACTCAAAGTCTGTGAGATGTTTTATAAGGGTGGCTACGTGAGGATTTACAGTTGCTGCCTTTTTCTGGACCAGCTTCCCGGTCTTCTTGGACACCACCTTTCCCTGGCTAGCCTTTGTTCCCCTCTCAGGGTTAACGCCAATGAATCGCCTAAAAAAGAGAGAAAGCATATTAGATATTCTGTTGTGATTGAAGATTACTTGTAGTCGATACAGAACCCCCTTCATGTTGTTATTTAGGAATATGCACTGCACAAATATTAATATCAATTTTAGGATATATGTGAGCCTATACCATAACCACAGCTGTAGATGAGTGAATGCTCTAAAACCCATTAAGACAAATTCAGAGAGGAAGACAATGCTAAAGCCTCCCCAACCCCTCTCTCTATTCATGTTTTCTCTCCATCTACGGGACCGTGTATTTACGCTGATGTTTCCTGCTTTCACCCATTTAACATATCGTTACCTGCTCATTACCTATCTTCTCTGCATCCTGGGGTCACATTGGTGCTTCTTGCCTTTACCCATTCAACATACCCTGCACATTACCTACCTTCTCTGCATAGTGTGGTCATGCTGGTGCTTTCTACCTTTACCCATTCAACATATCTTTATCCTGCACATTACCTACCTTCTCTATATCCTGGAGTCAAGCTGGTGTTTCCTGCCTTTACTCATTCAACATATCTTTACCTGCACATTACCTACCCTCTCTGTATCCTGGCGTCTAGCTGGTGTTTCCTGCCTTCACCCATTCAACATATCTTTACCTGCACATTACCTACCTTCCCTGCATCCTTGGGTCACACTGGTGCTTCTTTCTTTCACCATACAACATATCTTCACCTGCACATACCTACCTTGTCTGCATGGCCTCGACCACACCTGCGCTTCCTTCTTTCACCCATTCAACATACCTTCACCCGCACATTACCTACCTTCCCTGCATAGTGGGGTCACACTGGTGATTCCTGCCTTTACCCATTCAACATATCTTCACCCGCACATTACCTACTTGCTCTGCATTCTCGGGTCAAGCTGGTGCTTCCTGCCATCATCCAGTCAACATATCTTTACCTGCAAATTATCTACTTTTTCTGCATCCTGGGGTCAAACAGGTGCTTCCTTCTTTGACCCAGTCAACATATCTTTACCTGCACATTACCTACCTTCTCTGTATCCTAGAGTCAAACTGGTGCTTCGGTCCCTAATAAGAAGGTCCACAAAGGAACAGAAGAGTCATTGATTTAAGGCACCAAATTGGGGAAATGACAAGTCAAATTCCTGAACAGAGGTGAGAAATATAAAATAAAATATCCTAACAGTATTTTAACAGTATCAAGAGGATTTACCTTTGAACAAATTCCAATGTCCGAGGACCTTCCTCTTGGTATTCCAAGTTGAACACATTGTAGGTGGCAAGAAGGGCAGCAAGCCCTGAGATTAAGCTAGGTTGGACGCCTTTGCAGATGACATCACCTTCCATGCTGATCATCCAACGTTTTATTGTGACTTTGTCACCAGCAACTGGTACAGTCAAGAAATGCAGTTTATGTTCCTAAACAGTATCCAATATGGGTAGCATTTTAAAAGTATTTGGAATGGCCACCTCACTCGCTCTCTCTTTCCTCTGTTTACATCTAGTCTCCTAAGGCAGTGGTTCTCAAATGGGGGTACGCGTACTCCTGGGGGTACTTGAAGGTATGCCAAGGGGTACGTGAGATTTTTTTTTGAATATTCTAAAAATAGCAACAATTCAAAAATCCTTTATAAATATATTTATTGAATAATACTTCGACAAAATATGAATGTAAGTTCATAAACTGAACAACTAATCAAGTAGGCTATTCCATTCATTACCATAAAGCCAGAGTTTCCCCCATGCCATGATGGTTTGACCCTACCTGGCGGTGCCACACGGCACCAACTGTCAATCAACTATCCATGTAGAAAACAATGGAGGCTTGGTTAAAGCGTAGTGGACATGTTCCATAAATATTGATGTTAAAGATTTCTTTTTTTGTGAAGAAATGTTGAGAATGAAGTTCATGAATCCAGATGGATCTCTATTACAATCCCCAAAGAGGGCACTTTAAGTTGATTACTTCTATGTGTAAAAATCTCTATTTATAATTGAATCACTTGGTTTTTTTTCAACAAGTTTTTAGTTATTTTTATATCTTTTTTTCCAAATAGTTCAAGAAAGACCACAACAAATGAGCAATATTTTGCACTGTTATACAATTTAATAAATCAGAAACTGATGACATAGTGCTGTATTTTACTTCTTTATCTCTTTTTTTCAACCAAAAATGCTTTGCTCTGATTAGGGGGTACTTGAATTTAAAAAATGTTCACAGGGGTACATCACTGAAAAAAGGTTGAGAACCACTGCCTTAGGACAGTGGTTCTCAACCTTTTTTCAGTGTTGTGAACATTTTTTTAATGCAAGTAGACCTCCATGTCTTCATAACAGGAATATCCTGAATCCTCAAGTTGCATATCACAATAGTCATCATCAGTGTTAATAACACAAGAGCTGCTTGGATTTGCTGTTGATCAAGTCAAACTTCGTTCAGTGTAGCCGTAGTGCTTCCTTGACACGTGCGATGTGAAAGTAGACTTAACTGTAAATCTTTTTTCACATTGACTGAAGGGGCACGTAACTGTCCTACCTTCGGTAATATGACTTTTCAAATGCAGGAGAAGGGCCCGTATATCATCGCACTTCGCGCTACATGAGACAATATTACAAGGTAAACCTTCTGCGCTATACATATCAGTCCTACTCTTGCCATATTTATGACGACGGCTGTGAGTTTTGAAGGCTGAGAAGTTGGAAAAAACTCTTGTGCATTTAGGGAAAGCACACTTAAACGATGCATTAGGCATACAACTATGACTTCGCATGTGTCTAACATACGCAAATACATTGCTGCAAGTCGTAGCACATATGTTGCAAGTTATCATCTTTTATGATGACTATGACAAAAAAGAAGAAAACTTAGCTAGCTAGCATGCGGCGGTACATGCGCGTGGTCAGCGATAGTGTCTGTGATGCTGACTGTGACGCTATGTCATTTCGGACTTTATAAATATATATATAAAGTAATTCAAACAGAAAATGACACATCAAGGTACAAGTGACTCTTACCTTGTTATCAAAAACACACGATGCAGTAGGATGGATTTAGCAGGGTCGGCCAGGTGAAATGAAGCTCGGTTGGACGAATTGTGGGCGGACCCAAGAAACAAGTCTGAAAAATACTGAATTACACTGTAGGTTTTACAGTAACTTACTGCTGGTCGATATTTTTTGAAAAATGCAACAACATTTACAGTACTTAACTGCATTTAAGAAGAACATGATAGGTTGATTGGCAACACTAAATTGGCCCTAGTGTGTGAATGTGAGTGTGAATGTTGTCTGTCTATCTGTGTTGGCCCTGCGATGAGGTGGCGACTTGTCCAGGGTGTACCCCGCCTTCCGCCTGATTGTAGCTGAGATAGGCTCCAGCGCCCCCCGCGACCCCGAAGGGAATAAGCGGTAGAAAATGGATGGATGGATGGAGTATATAACTGTAATTTTATTTTTTATTTTTACAGTAATTTTTTACAGTGAAGGTCATGGGTGTCAAACTCTGGCCCGTGGGCCAAATTTGGCCCAACGTGTAATTTGACTTGGCCCTTGAGGCAATATCAAATTAACACTAAAGCTGGACCTTCGATTATACATTGCGGCAGTGCCGCTACTTCTAATACCTGCCAACCCTCCCGGGAGTGACTCCAGCACTCCTCCCGAATTTTTTTTTTTTTTCCAGCTAGTCAAACGAGTGCCGGCCCAGTTTCATGTCAGTGCAGCTTCTGCACCCACACACAATTGAATGCAACGCATACTTCATCAACAGCGATACAGGTTACACTGACGGTAGCCAAATAAAAAACTTTAACACTTTTAGAAATATACGCCACACTGTGAATCCACACCAAACAAGAATGACAAACACATTTTGGGAGAACATCCGCACCGTAACACAACATAAACACAACACAACAAATACCCAGAACCCTTTGTAGCACTAAATCTTCCGAGACGCTACAAGGTGTGTGTGTGTGTGGGGGGGGGAGGTTTGGTGGTAGCGGGGGTGTATTTTGTAGCGTCCCGAAAGAGTTAGTGCTGCAAAAGATTCTGGGTATTTGTTCTTTTGTGTTTATGTTGTGTTACGGTGCGGATGTTCTCCCGAAAAGTGTTTTTTATTTTTGTTTGGTGTGGGTTCACAGTGTGGCGTATATTTCTAACAGTGTTAAAGTTTTTTATACTGGCACCCTCAGTGTAACCTGTATCGCTGTTGATGAAGTATGCGTTGCATTCATTTGTGTATGCGTGCTGTAGCTGCACATATCTTGTGACTGGGTCTGAATGATGTTAGAATTGGGTGTACGAGATATGACTGTTGAACATCTTGTTCGATAATGAAAGTTGCCTCAGCTCAAAGCCTGAGCCCCGACATTAAAGAACTAGCATCTAAAAAAAGATGCCAGGTATCTGGCTTGGGCACATCAAATTAGATCAGTGTGTTGCAAACTGAGCAGTTTAAAGTCCTGAATGGTTGTTTTATTCATTGTTATTTTATTTTCAAATTTATTAGCCTGTGGATAAAGTTAATGTTGATATTTACCTCAGAAGGCTGCAAATAGAAAAGAGGCATTCAATTTGTATTTAAATTATATTTGATATGCAATTGATATTTTTTAATTATTATTATTATTATTTGAAACTCCATTTTGCATGTCACTATAAAGTTATATAAGCCTTGCTTGTTCAATATTCAATGCAAAACGTTTTTGGGTCCCTATTAAAAGGTTAATTTGTTCAACCTTGGCCCGCGGCTTTGTTCAGTTTTAAACTTTGGCCCACTCTGTATTTGAGTTTGACACCCCTGGTGAAGGTGAAGCTCTGTCATCCTGGAGGCCACGGGGAAGACCCAGGACACATTGGGAACACTATGTCTCCCGGCTGGCCTGGGAACGCCTCGGGATCCCCTGAGAAAAGGTCCTAGGTGAGGGATCAGACAAAGAGCAGCTCAAAGACCTTTATGAAAAGTACAAATCGAGGACCTAGATTTTTTCTCGCCCAGGCGCAGGTCACCGTGGCTCCCCTGTGGAGCCAGGCGCAGAGGTGGGGCACGATGGCGAGCGACTCCATGGGGCCCTGCCGGGCTCAATTCGAAGAGGCAACGTGGGTCAACCCTCCAATGGGCTCACCACTCATGGGCCCATTGAGGTCATAGAGGTCGGATGCAGTGTGAACTGGGCGGCAGCCGAAGGCAGGGCACTTGGCAGTCCGATTATCGGCTACATAAGCTCGCTCTTGGGAAGTGGAACGTCACCTCGCTGGGAGGGAAAGAGCCTAAGCTGGTGCGCGAGGTGAAGAAGTTCCGGCTAGATATAGTTGGACTCACTTCGACGCACAGCAAGGGCTCTGGAACCTGTTCTCTCAAGAGGGGATGGACTCTCTTCCACTCTGGCGTTGCAAGCAATGAGAGGCTGGGGTGGCAATTGTTGTTGCTCAAAGCCTGCACGTTGGACTTTAACCCATTAGACGAGATGGTAGCTTCCCTCCGCCTTCGGGTTGGGTGACGGGTCCTGACTGTTGTTTGTGTTTACGCACCAAACAGCAGCTCAGAGTACCCACTCTTTTTGGATTCCCTTGAGGGAGTACTGGAGAGTGCTCCCTCGGGTGATTCCCTTGTTCTGTTGGGAGACTTCAATGCTCATGTTGGCAGGGACAGTGAAACCTGGAGAGTCGTGATTGGGAAAAATGGCCACCCGGATCTGAACCCAAGTGGTGCTTTGTTATTGGACTTTTGTGCTCGTCACGGATTGTCCATAACAAACACAATGTTCAAACATAAGGAAGAACTTTAAACATGTCACGAGGGAGGTGCTGGACATTGAGTCTGAGTGGACCATGTTCCGTGCCTCTCTTGTCGAGCCTGCTGATTGGAGCTGTGGCCTCAAGGTGTTTGGTGCCTCTCGTGGCGGTAATCCTAGAACTCGCTGGTGGCCACCAGCAGGGAGGGATGCCGTCAAGCTGAAGAAAGAGCCTATCGGGTCATTTTGGCTCATGGGACTCCAGAGGCAGCGGGCATACCGACAGGCCAAGCAGTGCCTGGGGAGTCTGTGGTGGACTCTCCTATTTCTGGGGCTTAGGTTGCCTAGGTAGTTAAAAAGCTCCTCTGTGGCAAGGCCCCGGTGGTGGATGAGTTCCTTAAGGCTCTGGATACTGTGGGGCTGTCTTGGTTGACAAGACTCTGCAACATCGCGTGAACATTGGGGGTGGTACCTCTGGATTGGCACACCGGGGTGGTGGTTCCTCTCTTTAAGAACGGGAACCGGAGGGTGTGTTCCAACTATCGTGAAACACACTCCTCAGCCTTCCCGGTAAGGTCTATTCATGTGTACTGGAGAGGAGGAAACTCGGATCCAGGACGAACAGTGTGGTTTTCGTCCTGGTCGTGGAACGGTAGACCAGGTCTATACTCTCGGCAGGGTCCTTGAGTGTGAAGCAACTGGGATGAGAATCAGCACCTCCAAGTCCAAGTCCATGGTTCTCGCGCAGGAAAGGGTCGAGTGCCATCTCCAGGTTGGGGAGGAGATCTTTCCCCAAGTGGAGGAGTTCAAGTACCAACAAGTCTTGTTCACGAGTGAGGATAGAGTGGATCGAGAGATCCACAGGCGGTTTGGTGCGGCGTCTTCAGTATTGAGGACGCTATATCGATCCGTTGTGGTGAAGAAGGAGCTGAGCCAGAAGGAAAAGCTCTCAATTTACCGTCGATCTACGTTCCCAGCTTTGGGTTATGACCGAAAGGACAAGCGGCCGAAATGCGTTTCCTCTGCCGGGTGGTGGGTCTCTACCTTAGAGACAGGGTGAGAAGCTCTGTCATCCGGGAGGAACTCAAAGTAAAGCCGCTGCTCCTCCACATTGAGAGGAGCCATGAGGTGGTTCGGGCATCTGCTCAGGATGCCACCCGAACGCCTCTAGGGAGGTGTGGCAGGAGGCCACGGGGAAGACCTAGGACACATTGGAAAGACTATGTCCCCGGCTGGCCTGGGAACGCCTCGGAATACCCCGAGAAGAGCTGGACGAAGTGGCTGGGGAGAGGGAAGTCTGGGATTTTCTGCTCAGGCTGCTGCCCCCGCAACCCGACCTCGGATAAGCGGAAGAAAATGGATGGATTTAGAATGACAGTTATACTGTCAGATTGAGTACAAAAACTAACTAAACCTTACACAATATAATGTTTCGCGGTCAGGCTTAGGCCTGACAGGGAAAAGGACGACCCTGCCATGCAGAGTCCAACAGGATATGGAGGGTATGGCATGGAGGGGGGGTGTACCTGGGACGCTAGGTACATCGTTGAGCCCTCTGGAGACGTCGTGGGCTTCAATCAACGAAACGTCGATGAAGCAGGGTGCCCACCTGAAGACCCCAATGACATACTTACCCTCCCTTTCACCACTCCACACCGACTGCTACCGTCAAGATTGTTCCTACTTACCAAAGGGATTGAAACATCTAGTTCTATTTGCTTTACTGATCTTCTGGAAGAAAAACCCAGTGACTGTTGTGAAAGGGCAGCTGACAACAGGGGAAAGACCTTGTGACAGCTTGGAGAGACAGCTGACAGGAGGAAATAGACCCCAACGGGGCTGTTATGGGCTAGCTACCCACAGCAGCAGGCTCCGTCACCCTATTAGGGCACAAGAGCCACCATATCTGGCTACAGAAAGTTCAAGAAGGAGAATACCCCTAGAGTCTGCGAGAGCAGGGGCGCAAGAAGACTCACAGGCTGATCTCCCGGTAACGACCCTTGGAATGGACACGACTATGAATGAAGGTAGTAGTAATACTCTTGAGAAACCAGCAGTTGGACATGTTCTTCAGATGTGTGTGTGTGGATGGGCTAAAGTAACATCAACCCATGGTCTTAAAGTTCACCAAGGACGGAAGAAATGCCTGAAAACCCCTAACCCAGGGCCCCGCATTGACCGGCTTCTGTTAAGAAGAAGGTTAAATCAGTCGGATGAAACTCAGCGGCAGGAAGAAACCCACAGTCCGCAGAGCATCAGCACCCCGCAGGATGAGGAGGAAGCATCAGGCAGAACCACCAGTCCAAGACCATACCCAGTACACCGCAAAAAGGAAAACATGCAAGGACGTAAGCCGTTGGTGAAATGGCCAAAGTCTAACAGCAAGGAGTGGGAAACCATCAACATAGACTTAAGCCTTATCCTAAGTAACATCAAAGGATCAGCCGAAAAGAAGCTGGAGAAGATGGGTGACCTAATCTACAGCTACGGAGAGAAGAGATGTGGAGTGAAGGAAAAAGTCAGAAAGGAAGACATGCTTCCCGCCCCCAAATCTCGTCGGCTTCAAGAAATCCATCTACTTGTAAAAGAAAGGCGACAGCTAAGGAAGGTGTGGAGAAAGGCAACAGCAGAAGAAAGGGAAGGCATCGACCTCCTTCAAGAGGAATTAAAACAGAGGCTCTCAAAACTCCGTCGAGCGGAAAGCCTAAGGATGCGTCGGAAGAAGAAAGAAAAAGCCAGAACCGACTTCTACAAAGACCCCTTTAAATTTGTGAAAGGGATTTTCACAAAAGAGAAGAGTGGATCTCTGAAAACATCAAAAGACCAGGTTGAAGAATATCTGAGAACCATCTATACTGATGAGAAGAAACATGAACCGGTCATTGTCCCCACTGACATCCCTCCTATATCACCCGCACAACATCAGGTTGATGTCAGCCCTCCCAAGCTGAGCGAGGTGAAGCAGGCAGTAAAAAAGGCAAGATCGGCATCTGCCCCAGGCCCTAATGGTGTTTCGTATAGTGTCTACAAGAACGCTCCGGAGGTTCTGAAATTCCTGTGGAAAAACATGAGAGTGGTGTGGGACAAGCAGATCATCCCGAAAGCCTGGCGAAGAGCGGGAGGAGTGCTTATCCCAAAAGAAAAGAACTCGACCACCATTGAAAAGTTTCGCCAAATAAACCTTCTGAACATCGAAGGCAAGATTTTCTTCAGCGTATTGGCACAGCGACTAACAGAGTATCTGAAGCAAAACCACTTCATTGATATATCGATCCAAAAGGCTGGCATAGCAGGCTTCTCTGGATGCCTCGAACATAACAGCATCATATGGCATCAAATCCAGACTGCGAAAAAAGAAGGAAAAGATCTTCATGTCTTGTTCCTTGATCTGGCCAACGCCTATGGATCAGTCCCTCATTCATTGCTGTGGACTGCCTTTGAATTCTTCCAAGTGCCAACTACAATCACAAATCTCGTAAAACACTATTTCCAGGATTTGCAGTTTTGCCTCACAACATCAGGCTTCACCACAAAGTGGCAATCTCTGGAAGTAGGCATCATGGCTGGGTGCACCATCTCCCCATTGGCCTTTACGATGGCAATGGAAATCATTATTAGAGCATCGAAATGGGTGGTTGGAGGAGAACGACTACAATGTGGTCAGAGATTACCACCAATTCGAGCCTATATGGACGATATAACAACACTCACAACAACTGTCCCCTGCACCAAGAGACTGCTGGAGAAACTTCATTCAAATATAACATGGGCACGGATGAAGTTAAAGCCCAGCAAGTGCAGATGTATCTCCATTGTGAAAGGCCAAGTCACAGACCAGAGATTTCATGTCAGCGGAACACCAGTACCAACTGTTTCAGAAATGCCAGTAAAGAGCTTGGGAAGGTGGTACGACGCAAGGCTCATAGACACCGAACAGTTTGAGCAACTAAAAAAGGATACCATCACTTACATGGATTGCATCAATAAAACTTGTTGCCAGGAAAACTTAAGTTGTGGTGTTTTCAATTTGGCATACTCCCAAGACTCTTGTGGCCTTTAACTGTGTACGAAATCCCCATCACCAAGGTTGAAAAATTGGAACGTGTGATAAGCACACAGCTGAAACAGTGGCTTGGAGTTCCAAGATGCTTCAGTTCTATTGGACTATATGGGCATGGCAAATTGGAATTACCAATCTCAGGACTGGTGGAAGGATTCAAATGCACCAAAGCAAGGCTGGTCATGACGCTAACTGAAACTGAGGATGCAGTCATTCGAACAGCGGCCCCCCGAGTAACAGCGGGAAGGAAGTGGATTCCATCAGAAGCTGTTCAGAGTGCAAAGTCTGCTCTTCAATTCAGAGATGTGGTTGGGCAAGTACAGCATGGGAGAGCAGGGCTCGGGCTCATCCCAAAACCTCCCCTATGGCACAAAGCAACATCAGAGCAGAAGAGACGGCTAGTAGTAGAGGAAGTCAGGAGACAGGAGGAGGGAGAGCGACATGCTAAAGCCGTCTCAATGGCCAAGCAGGGGAGATGGACCAACTGGGAAAGCCTGGAGAAGAAAAAGCTCAACTGGTATGACATCTGGCAGATGGAGGGAGCACGACTGAGTTTTATAATCAGAGCCACGTACGACCTGCTACCGTCCCCTATAAATCTGAAAACCTGGTACGGAGAAGATCCCGCCTGTTCCCTGTGTCAAGTACCTGCATCTCTAAGGCATATCCTATCAGGGTGTACTATAAGTCTCACCCAAGGACGCTATACTTGGCGGCATAACCAAGTACTCAGAGAGCTTGCATCAACACTGGAACAGAGGCGAACCACCACAAACAATCTCCCACTAACACCAGCAGGAAAGGTCCACTTCACACAATTTGTACCAGCTGGCAAACATCAAGAGTGTCAAACAACACCAAATAATGCAAGCATCCTGCAGTCGGCTCGAGATTGGAAATTGGAAGTGGACCTTGATAAAAAGCTTGTGTTTCCCCCAGAAATAATGGCTACAACACTCCGGCCAGACATGGTCCTGTGGTCTCCAACAGCAAAACTGGCTTATGTCGTGGAACTGACAGTACCATGGGAAGAAGGGGTTGAAGAGGCTTACGAAAGGAAAAAACCCAAATATTCTGACCTGGCAGCTGAAGCATCCCAGAACGGCTGGAAGACCAGCATTTTCCCAGTAGAGGTGGGATGCAGGGGATTTATTGCCACATCTACCATCAGTCTGTTGAGAAAAATGGGGGTGAAAGGACGCTCCCTCCAACAGACTATCAAGTCCATGTCAAGAGCTGCCGAAAAAGCCAGCAACTGGCTCTGGATTAAGCGCAAGGACCCCAATTGGGCAGTAAAATGAGAGACAATGGTATGCGGTCAGGCTTAGGCCTGACTCAGGGAAAAGGACGACCCTGCCATGCAGAGTCCAACAGGATATGGAGGGTATGGCATGGAGGGGGGTGTACCTGGGACGCTAGGTACATCGTTGAGCCATCTGGAGACGTCGTGGGCTTCAATCAACGAAACGTCGATGAAGCAGGGTGCCCACCTGAAGACCCCAATGACATACTTACCCTCCCTTTCACCACTCCACACCGACTGCTACCGTCAAGATTGTTCCTACTTACCAAAGGGATTGAAACATCTAGTTCTATTTCCTTTACTACTAGTAAAACTCACAAAGATACATATCTCCAGGCATTATTAGCCATTTTGCATGTGTGGTTTAGGAGTTATGTTTAAATAAATAACTGTCAGATTGAGTGTGACAGTAAACTGTCATAGTGAGTAAAACCCTTATTTTGTATTTGCAAACCTTACAAAAACAACTAAATCTAGTTAAACTCACACAGATACAATATTGCAGGCATTTTTAGACACAATGCATGTTTGGTTTTAGAGTTATGTTTATATAACTTTCATATTTAGTATGACAGTTATACTGTCATATTGAATAAAAACAAAAACTAACTTGTGTCTTTGTAAACCTTACAAAATACCATTTTTCTAGTAAAACTAACTAAGATACATGCTCCAGGCATTATTAGCTATTTTGCATGTGTTGTTTGAGTTATGTTTAAATAACTGTCATATTGAGTGTGGCGTTATACTGTCATATTGAGTTAAAAAAATCTAACTTGTGTCTTTGCAAACCTTACAAAAGAAAATGTTTCTAGCAACACTCACAAAGATAATTTTTTTCACGCTATTAGACATGTTTCATGTGTATTTAGGAGTTATAATTAAATAACTTTCATATTGAGTGTTAAAGTTATAATGTCATTATGTGTAAAACCTAATTTTTGTATTTGCAAACCTTACAAAAACAATTGATTCTAGTAAAACTTACATAAATTCAATATTACAGGCATTTTTAGACAATTCACATGTTTGGTTTAAAAATTGTGTTTGAATACATTTGTATTGCTTTTTTCGCATTATCTCAGGATTCTAAGATCATTACTTAAATATTGAGTAAAACACTACTTTTTGTTTTTGCAAACCTTACAAACCCACATGAATACATTATTATAAGCAATTTTAGACATGACACACGTTTGGTTCTGGAGTTATGTTTATATAACTTTTATATTTAGTATGACTGTTATACTGTCATATTGAATAAAAAAAAACTAGCTTGTGTCTTTGCAAACTTTACAAAAGATCATTTTTCTAGTAAAACTAACAAAGATACATGTCTCCAGGCATTATTACCCATTTTGCATGGGTTGTTTAGGAATTATGTTTAAATACATTTTTATTGCTTTTTTCGCATTATCTCAGGATTCTTAGATCATTAGTTTCATATTGAGTAAAAAACTACTTTTGTTTTTGCAAACCTTACAAACTCACATTAATACATTATTACAGGCATTTTTAGACATGACACATGTTTGGTTTTGGAGTTATGTTTATATAACTTTTATATTTAATATGACTGTTATACTGTCATATTGAATTAAAAAAAACTAGCTTGTGTCTTTGCAAACTTTACAAAATATCATTTTTCTAGTAAAACTAACAAAGATACATGTCTCCAGGCATTATTACCCATTTTGCATGGGCTGTTTAGGAATTATGTTTAAATACATTTTTATTGCTTTTTTTGCATTATCTCAGGATTTTAAGATCATTACTTTCATATTGAGTAAAAAACTACTTTTTGTTTTTGCAAACCTTACAAACTCACATTAATACATTAATACAGGCATTTTTAGACATGACACATGTTTGGTTTTGGAGTTATGTTTATATAACTTTCATATTTAGTATGACTGTTATACTGTCATATTGAATAAGAAAAAACTAGCTTGTGTCTTTGCAAACTTTACAAAAGATAATTTTTCTAGTAAAACTAACAAAGATACATGTCTAAAGGCATTAATTCCCATTTTACATGGGTTGTTTAGGAATTATGTTTAAATACATTTTTATTGCTTTTTTCGCATTATCTCAGGATTCTAAAATCCTTACTTTCATATTGAGGAAAAAACTAGTTTTTGTTTTGCAAACCTTACAAACTCACATAAATACATTATTACAGGCATTTTTAGACATAACACATGTTTGGTTTTGGAGTTATGTTTTGATAACTTTCATATTTAGTAGGACTGTTATACTGTCATATTTAATTTTAAAAAACTAGCTCGTGTCTTTGCAAACTTTACAAAACATCATTTTTCTAGTAAAACTAACAAAGATACATGTGTCCAGGCATTATTACCCATTTTGCATGGGTTGTTTAGGAATTATGTTTAAATACATTTTTATTGCTTTTTTCGCATTATCTCAGGATTCTAAGATCAGTACTTTCATATTGAGAAAAAAACTACTTTTTGTTTTTGCAAACCTTACAAACTCACATAAATACATTATTACAGGCATTTTTAGACATGACACATGTTTGGTTTTGGAGTTATGTTTATATAACTTTCATATTTAGTATGACTGTTATACTGTCATATTGAATAAAAAAAAACTAGCTTGTGTCTTTGCAAACTTTACAAAAGATCATTTTTCTAGTAAAACTAACAAAGATGCATGTCTCCAGGCATTATTACCCATTTTGCATGGGTTGTTTAGGAATTATGTTTAAAGACATTTTTATTGCTTTTTTCGCATTATCTCAGGATTTTAAGATCATTACTTTCATATTGAGTAAAAAACTACTTTTTGTTTTTGCAAACCTTACAAACTCACATTAATACATTATTACAGGCATTTTTAGACATGACACATGTTTGGTTTTGGAGTTATGTTCATATAACTTTCATATTTAGTATGACTGTTATAGTGTCATATTGAATTAAAAAAAACTAGTTTGTGTCTTTGCAAACTTTACAAAATATACATTTCCTGGTAAAACTAACAAATATACATGTCTCCAGGCATTATTACCCTTTTTGCCTGGGTAGTTTAGGAGTTATGTTTAAATACATTTTTATTGCTTTTTTCGCATTATCTCAGGATTCCAAGATCATTACTTTCATATTGAGTAAAAAACTCCTTTTGGTTTTTGCAAACCTTACAAACTCACATAAATACATTATTACAGGCATTTTTAGACATGACACATGTTTGGTTTTGGAGTTATGTTCATATAACTTTCATATTTAGTATGACTGTTATACTGTCATATTGAATAAAAAAAAACTAGCTTGTGTCTTTGCAAACTTTACAAAAGATAATTTTTCTAGTAAAACTAACAAAGATACATGTCTCCAGGCATTATTACCCATTTTGCATGGGTTGTTTAGGAATTATGTTTAAATACATTTTTATTGCTTTTTTCGCATTATCTCAGGATTGTAAGATCATTACTTTCATATTGAGTAAAAAACTACTTTTTGTTTTTGCAAACCTTACAAACTCACATAAATACATTATTATAAGCAATTTTAGACATGACACATGTTTGGTTTTGGAGTTATGTTCATATAACTTTCATATGTAGTATGACTGTTATACTGTCTTATTGAATAAAAACAACTATCTTGTGTCTTTGCAAACTTTACAAAAAATACATTTTCTAGTAAAACTAACAAAGATACATGTCTCCAGGCATTATTACCCATTTTGCCTGGGTTGTTTAGGAGTTATGTTTGAATACATTTTTATTGCTTTTTTCGCATTATCTCAGGATTCTTAGATCATTACTTTCATATTGAGTAAAAAACTACTTTTGTTTTTGCAAACCTTACAAACTCACATAAATACATTATTACAGGCATTTTTAGACATGACACATGTTTGGTTTTGGAGTTATGTTCATATAACTTTCATATTTAGTATGACTGATATACTGTCATATTGAATTTAAAAAAACTAGTTTGTGTCTTTGCAAACTTTACAAAAGATCATTTTTCTAGTAAAACTAACAAAGATACATGTCTCCAGGCATTATTACCCATTTTGCATGGGTTGTTTAGGAATTATGTTTAAATACATTTTTATTGCTTTTTTCGCATTATCTCAGGATTCTAAGATCATTACTTTCATATTGAGTAAAAAACTACTTTTTGTTTTTGCAAACCTTACAAACTCACATTAATACATTATTACAGGCATTTTTAGACATGACACATGTTTTTTTTTGGAGTTATGTTTATATAACTTTCATATTTAATATGACTGTTATACTGTCATATTGAATAAAAAAAAACTGGCTTGTGTCTTTGCAAACTTTACAAAAGATCATTTTCCCAGTAAAACTAACAAAGATACATGTTTCCAGGCATTATTAGCCATTTTGCATATGTTGTTTAGGAGTAATGTTTAAATACATTTTTATTGCTTTTTTCGCATTATCTCAGGATTTTAAGAACATTACAGTCATATTGAGTAAAAAAACTACTTTTTGTGTTTGCAAGATTTAAATAAGCATGTGTTTCGAGTAAAACGGCCAAGGATGCATTATTTCAGGCATTATTAGCCAATTTTTCATGTGTGGTTTGAGTTATGGTTAAATAACTGTCATATACTGTCAGTTATGACATAGTAAGTAAAACCTAATTTATGTATTTGCAAACTTTACAAAATCATTTAAATCTAGTAAAACTCACATGGATTCAATATTACAGACATTTTTAGACATTTTGCATATTTGGTTTAGGAATTATGTTGGAATCATTTTTTTTAATTTGTTCGTATTTTCTCAGAATTTTAGAACATTACTGTCATATTGAGTAAAGAAATAATTTTTGTGTTTGCAAGCCTTAAAAAAACATATGTTTCGAGTAAAACTTACAAGAATGCATTATTTCAGGCATTGTTAATCATTTTTCATGTGTAGTTTAAGAGTTATGTTTAAATAACTGTCATATTGAGTGTGGCAGTTATACTGTCATATTGAGTAAAAAAAACTAACCTGTCTTTGCAAACCTTACAAAAGAAAATGTTTCTAGTAACACTCACAAAGATAAATTTTTTCACGCATTATTAGACATGTTTCATGTGTGGTTAGGAGTTATAAATAAATAATTGTCATATTGAGTGTTACAGTTTTAATGTCATTATGTGTAAAACCTAATTTTTGTATTTGCAAACCTTACAAAAACAATTGATTCTAGTAAAACTTATATAGATTCAATATTACAGGCATTTTTAGACATTTTACATGTTTGGTTTAAAATTTGTGTTTCAATACATTTGTATTGCTTTTTTCGCATTATCTCAGGATTCTAAGAACATTACTTTCATATTGAGTAAAAAACTACTTTTTGTTTTTGCAAACCTTACAAACTCACATAAATACATTATTACAGGCATTTTTAGACATGACACATGTTTGGTTTTGGAGTTATGTTTATATAACTTTCATATTTAGTATGACTGTTATACTGTCATATTGAATAAAAAAACTAGCTTGTGTCTTTGATATCTTTACAAAAGATAATTTTTTTAAACTAACAACGTTACATGTCTCCCTAGGCATTATTAGCCATTTTGCATGTGTTGTTTAGGAGTTAGGTTTAAATACATTTGTATTGCTTTTTTCCCATTATCTCAGGGTTCTAAGAACATTACAGTCAAGTAAAAAACTACTTTTTGTGTTTGCAAAATATAAAACTCAGTAAAACTCCCAATGATTCATTATTTCAGGCATTATTAGCCATTTTTTTGTGTGGTTTATGAGTTATGTTTAAATAACTGTCATATTGAGTGTGATTTTGTCATTGTGAGTAAAACCTAATTTTTGTATTTGCAAACCTTACAAAAACAACCGATGGTTTTGGAGTTATATTTATATAACCTGCTTTCTGAGCCGCCACCTTTGTGGTTTGCGTGTCCCACTGATCCAGGACAAACAGGTCCTAGGTGAGGGATCAGACAAAGAGCAGCTCAAAGACCTTTATTAAAAGTACAATTGAGGACCTAGATTTTTTCTCGCCCAGACGCAGGTCACCGTGGCTCCCCTGTGGAGCCAGGCCCAGAGGTGTGGCACGATGGCGATTGACGGGCCTGTCCCCATGGGGCCCAGCCGTGCTCAGCTCGAAGAGGCAACGTGGATCCCCCCTCCAGGGCTCACCACTCATGGGCTGGGTCATAGAGGGTGCAGTGTGAGCTGGGCGGCAGCCGAAGGCAGGGCACTTGGTGGTCCGATTATCGGCTACATAAGCTGGCTCTTGGGACATGGAACGTCACCTCGCTGGGAGGGAAGGAGCCTGAGCTGGTGCTTGAGGTGGAGACGTTCCCGGCTAGATATAGTTGGACTCACAGCAAGGGCTCTGGAACCTGTTCTCTCAGAGGGGCTGGACTGAGCTGAACTTTCATTACTTGCAACGCCAGAGTGGAAGAGATTCCACACTGGCGTTGCAACTAATGAGAGGCTGGGGTGGCAATTCTTGTTGCCCCCCGGCTCAAAGCCTGCACGTTGGACTTTAAACCCAATAGACGAGATGGTAGCTTCCTTCAGCCTTCGGGTTGGGTGACGGGTCCTGACTGTTGTTTGTGTTTACACACCAAACAGCAGCTCAGAGTACCAACTCTTTTTGGATTCCCTTGAGGGAGGACTGGAGATTGCTCCCTCGGGTGATTCCCTTGTTCTGCTGGTGGACTTCAACGCTATGTTGGCAACGACAGTGAAACCTGGAGAGTCGTGATTGGGAAAAATGGCCACCCGGATCTGAACCCAAGTGGTGCTTTGTTATTGGACTTTTGTGCTTGTCACGGATTGTCCATAACAAACAAAATGTTCAAACATAAGGGTGTCCATATGTGCACTTGGCACAAGGACACCCTCGGCCGCATGATTGACTTTGTAGTTGTGTCATGGGATTTGCGGCCTCATGTTTTGGACACTCGGTGAAGAGAGGGGCAGAGCTTTCTACCAACCACCACCTGGTGGTGAGCTGGCTCCGATGGTAGGGGAGGATGCCGGTCAGACCTGGCAGGCCCAAACGTATTGTAAGGGTCTGCTGGGAACACCTAGCAGAGTCTCCTGAAGAACTTTGAACATGTCCGGAAGAACTTTGAACATGTCACGAGGGAGGTGCTGGACATTGAGTCTGAGTGGACCATGTTCCATTCCTCTCTTGTTGAGCCAGCTGATTGAAGCTGTGGCCGCAAGGTGTTTGGTGCCTGTCGTGGCGGTAATCCACCAGCAGTGAGGGATGCTGTCAAGCTGAAGAAAGAGCCACCGGGTCCTTTTGGCTCATGGGACTCCAGAGGCAGTGGGCATACCGACAGGCCAAGCGAGACCTCCTCAGTCCCACCAACACGTCTTCCTATGAGGAAACAGTGCCTGGGAAGTCTGTGGTGGGCTCTCCTATTTCTGGGGCTGAGGTTGCCAAGGTAGTTAAAAAGCTCCTCGGAGTTCCTTAAGGCTCTGGATGCTGTGGGGCAGTCTTGGTTGACACGACTCTGCAACATTGCGTCTACATCGGGGGCGGTACCTCTGGATTGGCAGACCGGGGTGGTGGTTCCTCTCTTTAAGAAGGGGAACCGGAGGGTGTGTTCCAAATATCGTAGATCACACTCCTCAGCCTTCCCGGTAAGGTCTATTCATGTGTAATGGAGAGGAGGAACCTCGGATCCAGGACGAACAGTGTGGTTTTCGTCCTGGTCGTGGAACGGTAGACCAGCTCTATACTCTCGGCAGGGTCCTTGAGTGTGCATGGGAGTTTGCCCAACCAGTCTACATAAGTTTTGTGGACTTGGAGAAGACATTCGACCTTGGCCCCCGGTAAATCCTGTGGGGAGTGCTCAGAGAGTATGGAGTATCGGCATGTCTGATTGTGGCGGGTGTCTCCCTGTATGATCAGTGTCAGAGCTTGGTCCGCATTGCCGGCAGTATGTCGGACCCCTTTCCAGTGAGGGTTGGACTCCGCCAAGGCTGCCCTTTGTCACCGATTCTGTTCATAACTTTAATGGACAGAATATCTAGGCGCAGTCATGGCTTTGAGGATCCCCTCAACGCCATGACTGCGCCTGGTTTGGTGGCTGCAGGATTAGGTCTCTGCTTTTTGCAGATGATGTGGTCCTGATGGCTTCAACTGGCCAAGATCTTCAGCTTTCATTGGATCGGTTCGCAGTGAAGCGACTGGGATGAGAATCAGCACCTCCAAGTCCGAGTCCATGGTTCTCGCCCGGGAAAGGGTGGAGTGCCATCTCGAGGTTGGGAAAGAGATCTTGCCCCAAGTGAAGGAGTTCAAGTACCTAGGAGTCTTGTTCACGAGTGAGGATAGAGTGGATTGTGAGATCTACAGGCGGATCGGTGCGGCGTCTTCAGTAATGAGGACGCTATATCGATCCGTTGTGGTGAAGAAGGAGCTGAGCCAGAAGGAAAAGCTTTCAATTTACCGGTCGATCAACGTTCCCATCCTCACCTATGGTCATGAGCTTTGGGTTATGACCGAAAGGACAAGGTCACGGGTACAAGCGGCCGAAATGAGTTTCCTCCGCCGGGTGGTGGGTCTCTCCCTTAGAGATAGGGTGAGAAGCTCTGTCATCTGGGAGGAACTCAGTGTAAAGCCGCTGCTCCTCCCTAGGTCCGAACGGCAGGAGGCCATGGGGAAGACCTAGGATACATTGGAAAGACTATGGCCTGGGAACGCCTCGGGATCCCCCGAGAAGAGCTGGACAAAGTGGCTGGGGAGAGGGAAGTCTGGGCTCTCTGCTTAGGCTGCTGCCCCCGCAACCCGACCTCGGATAAGCGGAAGAAAATGGATGGATTTAGTATGACAGTTATACTGTCATATTGAGTGTGACAGTATACTGTCATAAAACCCAATTTTTGTATTTGCAAACCTGATTCTAGTAAAACTCACATCTATACAATATTACAGGCAATTTTGGACATAATGCACATTTGGTTTTGGAGTTATTTTCATATAACTTTAATATATAGTATGACATCTATACTGTTATATTGAGTAAAAAAACTAACTTGTGTCCGTCATAAAACTCAAGTTTTGTATTTGCAAACCTTACAAAAACAAATGATTCTAGTAAAACTCACATGGATTCAATATTACAGGCATTTTTAGACATTTTGCATGTTTGGTTTAGGAATCATGTTGGAATACCGTAATTTCTGGACTATAAGCCGCTACTTTTTCCCCTCGTTCTGGTCCCTGCGGCTTATACAAGGGTGCGGCTTATTTACGGCCTGTTCTTTTCCGACACCGACGAAGAGGATTTCGGTGGTTTTAGTACGCAGGAGGAAGACGATGACACAATGATTAAAGACTGACTTTTCATATACCGGTAGGCTGGTTATTTTGATAACGTACAGGCGAGCACTTTGTATTACTTTGCACCGTTGTATTATTTGTACTCTGCACGAATGCTGTTCGCCATGTCAAAGATGTGAAAGTTTGATTGAATGATTGAAAGATTTATTGTAAATAAATGGGACGCTTTGCGTTCCCAAACAGTCATCTCTGTCCCGACAATCCCCTCCGTGGTAGCAGGAACCCCTATATACTACGCTAATTACACATCAAAACCCTGCGGCTTATAGTCGGGTGCGGCTTATATATGGAGCAATCTGTATTTTCCCCTAAATTTAGCTGGTGCGGCTTATAGTCAGGTGCGGCTTATAGTCCGGAAATTACGGTACATTTGTATTGTTTTTTTCACATTATCTCAGCATTTTAAGAGCTTACTGTCATATTGAGTAAAAAAAACGTTTTGTGTTTGCAAGCCTTAAAAAAACAACCGATTCTAGTAAAACTCACATTGATACAATATTACAGGCATGTTTAGACATCTTGCATGTTTGGTTTTGGAGTTATGTTTATATAACCTGCTTTCTGAGCCGCCACCTTTGTGGTTTGCGTGTCCCACTGATCCTAGGAGCTATGTTGTCCGGGGGCTTCTATGCCCCCTGGTAGGGTCCCCCAAGACAAACAGGTCCTAGGTGAGGAATCAGACAAAGAGCAGCTCAAAGACCTTTATGAAAAGTACAAATCGAGGACCTAGATATTTTCTCGCCCGGACGCGGGTCACCGTGACTCCCCTGTGGAGCCAGGCCCAGAGGTGGGGCACGATGGCGAGCGACTGGTGCCCATGGGGCCCAGCTCGAAGAGGCAACGTGGGTCCCCCCTGCAATAGGCTCACCACTCATGGGCTGGGTCATAGAGGTCGGGTGCAGTGTTAGCTGGGCGGAAGCCGAAGGCAGGGCACTTGGCGGTCCGATTATCGGCTACATAAGCTCGCTCTTGGGACGTGGAACGTCACCTCGCGAGGTGGAGAAGTTCCCGGCTAGATAAAGCTGGACTCACTTCGACGCACAGCAAGGGCTCTGGAACCTGTTCTCTCAAGAGGGGTTGGACTCTCTTCCACTCTGGCGTTGCAAGTAATGAGAGGCTGGGTTGGCAATTCTTGTTGCCCCCCCGGCTCAAAGCCTGCACGTTGGACTTAACCCAGAAGACGAGATGGTAGCTTCCCTCCGCTTTCGGGTTGGGTGACGGGTCCTGACTGTTGTTGGTGTTTACGCACCAAACAGCAGCTCAGAGTAGCCACTCTTTTTGGATTCCCTTGAGAGTGCTCCCTCGGGTGATTCCCTTGTTCTGCTGGGGGTCTTCAACGCTCATGTTGGCAACGACTTTGAAACCTGGAGAGTCGTGATTGGGAAAAATGGCCACCCGGATCTGAACCCAAGTGGTGCTTTGTTATTGGACTTTTGTGCTCGTCACGGATTGTCCATAACAAACACAATGTTCAAACATAAGGGTGTCCATATGTGCACTTGGCACCAGGACACCCTCGGCCGCAGTTCCATTATTGACTTTGTAGTTGTGTCATGGGATTTGCGGCCTCATGTTTTGGACACTCGGGTGAAGAGAGGGGCGAGCTTTCTACCGATCACCACCTGGTGAGCTGGCTCCGATGGTGGGGTAGGATCCCGGACAGACCTGGCAGGCCCAAACGCATTGTGAGAGTCTTTTGGGAATGCCTAGCAGAGTCTCCTGTCAGAGAGAGTTTCTTTTTCCACCTCCGGAGGAACTTTGAACATGTCACAAAGGAGGTGCTGGACATTGAGTCTGAATGGATCATGTTCCGTGCCTCTCTTGTCAAGCCAGCTGATTGGAGCTGTGGCCGCAAGGTGTTTGGTGCCTGTCGTGGCGGTAATCCTAGAACCCGCTGGTGGCTACCAGCAGTGCGGGATGCCGTCAAGCTGAAGAAAGAGCTTATCTGGTCCTTTTGGCTCATGGGACTCCAGAGGCAGCGGGCATACCGACAGGCCAAGCAGTGCCTGGGGAATCTGTGGTGGGCTCTCCTATTTCTGGGGCTGAGGTTGCCAAGGTAGTTTTAAAAGCTCCTCGGTGGCAAGGCCCCGGGGGTGGATGAGCTCCATCCGGAGTTCCTTAAGGCTCTGGATGCTGTGGGGCTGTTTTAGTTGACAAGACTCTGCAACATCGCGTGGACATCAGGGGCGGTACCTCTGGATTGGCAGACCGGGGTGGTGGTTCCTCTCTTTAAGAAGGGGAACCGGAGGGTGTGTTCCAACTATCGTAGATCACACTCCTCAGCCTTCCCGGTAAGGTCTATTCATGTGTACTGGAGAGGAGGAACCTCGGATCCAGGACGAACAGTGTGGTTTTCGTCCTGGTCGTGGAACGGTAGACCAGCTCTATACTCTCGGCAGGGACCTTGAGTGTGCATGGGAGTTTGTCCAACCAGTCTACATGTGCTTTGTGGACTTGGAGAAGACATTCGACCGTGGCCACCCCGGGAAGTCCTGTGGGGAGTGCTCAGAGAGTATGGGGTATCGGCATGTCTGATTGTGGCGGGTCGCTCCCTGTATGATCAGTGTCAGAGCTTGGTCCGCATTGCCAGCAGTAAGTTGGCTGCCCTTTGTCACCAAATGTGTTCATAAATTTTATGGACAGAATTTCTAGGCGCAGTCATGGCGTTGAGGGGATCTGGTTTGGTGGCTGCAGGATTAGGTCTCTCCTTTTTGCAGATGATGTGGTCCTTATGGCTTTAACTGGCCAGGATCTTCAGCTCTCATTGGATTGGTTCGCAGCCGAGTGTGAAGCGACTGGGATGAGAATCAGCACCTCCAAGTCCGAGGTTCTCGCCCGGGAAAGGGTGGAGTGCCATCTCGAGGTTGGGCAGGAGATCTTGCCCCAAGTGGATGAGTTCAAGTACCTGGATTCTTGTTCATGAGTGAGGGAAGAGTGGATCGTGAGATGCACAGGCTGGTCGGTGCGGCGTCTTCAGTAATGAGGACGCTATATCGATTCGTTGTGGTAAGAAGGAGCTGCGCCAGAAGGAAAAGCTCTCAATTTACCGGTCAATCTACGTTCCCATCCTCACCTATGGTCATGAGCTTTGGGTTATGACCGAAAGGACAACATCACGGGTACAAGCGGCCGAAATGAGTTTTCTCCGCTGGGTGGCGGGTCTTTCCCTTACTGTAAGAATTTTCACCGTTTAATTACAGTAACCTACTGGCAGCTAATGGTTCCAGTATAAAACTGTTTTTCTACAGCACACATACTGTGATTTATCACTACAGTTTATTACTGTAAAAAGTATCACAGTACTGTGCTGTATCAAATATACGCTTCACAGCATAATACTGTCATCTGTTTAGCGGCATTACACTGTTATTTTAGTGTATCTACTGTAATATCCATTAACAGTTAATTACAGTAAAATAATTGTAAGCACTATAGACTGAGCTTTACAGTATAATGCCACTAGAAGTTAATGAGTTGAAATTTTAATTTTTCAAAATCAAAATCCCTGCAATCTGCTGGCATACAAATGACTGGAGAAATGGCCTTGCAAGATTATGTTTTTATTAACCAATTATTTATTGTGCATCAAATACATTCAAAGTACATTTAGTGCATTCTTCTTATTTTCAGTAAAGCATTTTAACATTTATAACATGTCCACTTAATTTCTAACTGGAGACAAAACACTGAACACGAGTCCAGTGTTTAGTTGTCGGCTACATAAAGCCCCACTCAAAGTCTGTGAGATGTTTTATAAGGGTGGCTACGTGAGGATTTACAGTTGCTGCCTTTTTCTGGACCAGCTTCCTGGTCTTCTTGGACACCACCTTTCCCTGGCTAGCCTTTGTTCCCCTCTCAGGGTTAACGCCAATGAATCACCTAAAAAAGAGAGAAAGCATATTAGATATTCTGTTGTGATTGAAGATTACTTGCAGTCGATACAGAACCCCCCTCACATTGTTATTTAGGAATATGCACTGCACAAATATTAATATCAATTTTAGGATATATGTGAGCCTATACCATAACCACAGCTGTAGATGAGTGAATGCTCTAAAACCCATTAAGACAAATTCAGAGAGGAAGACAATGCTAAAGCCTCCCCAATCCCTCTCTCTATTTATGTTTTCTCTCCATCTACGGGACCGTGTATTTACGCTGATGTTTCCTGCTTTCACCCATTTAACATATCGTTACCTGCTCATTACCTATCTTCTCTGCATCCTGGGGTCACACTGGTGCTTCTTGCCTTTACCCATTCAACATATCTTTACCTGCACATTACCTACCTTCTCTGCATAGTGTGGTCACGCTGGTGCTTTCTACCTTTACCCATTCAACATATCGTTACCTGCACATTACCTACCTTCTCTGTATCCTGGAGTCAAGCTGGTGTTTCCTGCCTTTACTCATTCAACATATCTTTACCTGCACATTACCTACCTTCTCTGTATCCTGGCGTCTAGCTGGTGTTTCCTGCCTTCACCCATTCAACATATCTTTACCTGCACATTACCTACCTTCCCTGCATCCTTGGGTCACACTGGTGCTTCTTTCTTTCACCATACAACATATCTTCACCTGCACATACCTACCTTGTCTGCATGGCCTCGACCACACCTGCGCTTCCTTCTTTCACCCATTCAACATACCTTCACCCGCACATTACCTACCTTCCCTGCATGGTGGGGTCACACTGGTGCTTCCTGCCTTTACCCATTCAACATATCTTCACCCGCACATTACCTACTTGCTCTGCATTCTTGGGTCAAGCTGGTGCTTCCTGCCATCATCCAGTCAACATATCTTTACCTGCAAATTACCTACTTTTTCTGCATCCTGGGGTCAAACAGGTGCTTCCTTCTTTGACCCAGTCAACATATCTTTACCTGCACATTACCTACCTTCTCTGTATCCTAGAGTCAAACTGGTGCTTCGGTCCCTAATAAGAAGGTACACAAAGGAACAGAAGAGTCATTGATTTAAGGCACACAATTGGGGAAATGACAAGTCAAATTCCTGAACAGAGGTGAGAAATATAAAATAAAATATCCTAACAGTATTTTAACAGTATCAAGAGGATTTACCTTTGAACAAATTCCAATGTCCGAGGACCTTCCTCTTGGTATTCCAAGTTGAACACATAGTAGGTGGCAAGAAGGGCAGCAAGCCCTGAGATTAAGCTAGGTTGGACGCCTTTGCAGATGACATCACCTTCCATGCTGATCATCCAACGTTTTATTGTGACTTTGTCACCAGCAACTGGTACAGTCAAGAAATGCAGTTTATGTTCCTAAACAGTATCCAATATGGGTAGCATTTTAAAAGTATTTGGAATGGCCACCTCACTCGCTCTCTCTTTCCTCTGTTTACATCTAGTCTCCTAAGGCAGTGGTTCTCAAATGGGGGTACGCGTACTCCTGGGGGTACTTGAAGGTATGCCAAGGGGTACGTGAGATTTTTTTTTGAATTTTCTAAAAATAGCAACAATTCAAAAATCCTTTATAAATATATTTATTGAATAATACTTCGACAAAATATGAATGTAAGTTCATAAACTGAACAACTAATCAAGTAGGCTATTCCATTCATTACCATAAAGCCAGAGTTTCCCCCATGCCATGATGGTTTGACCCTACCTGGCGGTGCCACACGGCACCAACTGTCAATCAACTATCCATGTAGAAAACAATGGAGGCTTGGTTAAAGCGTAGTGGACATGTTCCATAAATATTGATGTTAAAGATTTCTTTTTTTGTGAAGAAATGTTGAGAATGAAGTTCATGAATCCAGATGGATCTCTATTACAATCCCCAAAGAGGGCACTTTAAGTTGATTACTTCTATGTGTAAAAATCTCTATTTATAATTGAATCACTTGGTTTTTTTTCAACAAGTTTTTAGTTATTTTTATATCTTTTTTTCCAAATAGTTCAAGAAAGACCACAACAAATGAGCAATATTTTGCACTGTTATACAATTTAATAAATCAGAAACTGATGACATAGTGCTGTATTTTACTTCTTTATCTCCTTTTTTCAACCAAAAATGCTTTGCTCTGATTAGGGGGTACTTGAATTTAAAAAATGTTCACAGGGGTACATCACTGAAAAAAGGTTGAGAACCACTGTCCTAAGGCAGTGGTTCTCAACCTTTTTTCAGTGCTGTGAACATTTTTTTAATGCAAGTAGACCTCCATGTCTTCATAACAGGAATATCCTGAATCCTCAAGTTGCATATCACAATAGTCATCATCAGTGTTAATAACACAAGAGCTGCTTGGATTTGCTGTTGAGCAAGTCAAACTTCGTTCAGTGTAGCCGTAGTGCTTCCTTGACACGTGCGATGTGAAAGTAGACTTAACTGTAAATCTTTTTTCACATTGACTGAAGGGGCACGTAACTGTCCTACCTTCGGTAATATGACTTTTCAAATGCAGGAGAAGGGCCCGTATATCATCGCACTTCGCGCTACATGAGACAATATTACAAGGTAAACCTTCTGCGCTATACATATCAGTCCTACTCTTGCCATATTTATGACGACGGCTGTGAGTTTTGAAGGCTGAGAAGTTGGAAAAAACTCTTGTGCATTTAGGGAAAGCACACTTAAACGATGCATTAGGCATACAACTATGACTTCGCATGTGTCTAACATACGCAAATACATTGCTGCAAGTCGTAGCACATATGTTGCAAGTTATCATCTTTTATGATGACTATGACAAAAAAGAAGAAAACTTAGCTAGCTAGCATGCGGCGGTACATGCGCGTGGTCAACGATAGTGTCTGTGATGCTGACTGTGACGCTATGTCATTTCGGACTTTATAAATATATATATAAAGTAATTCAAACAGAAAATGACACATCAAGGTACAAGTGACTCTTACCTTGTTATCAAAAACACACGATGCAGTAGGATGGATTTAGCAGGGTCGGCCAGGTGAAATGAAGCTCGGTTGGACAAATTGTGGGCGGACCCAAGAAACAAGTCTGAAAAATACTGAATTACACTGTAGGTTTTACAGTAACTTACTGCTGGTCGATATTTTTTGAAAAATGCAACAACATTTACAGTACTTAACTGCATTTAAGAAGAACATGATAGGTTGATTGGCAACACTAAATTGGCCCTAGTGTGTGAATGTGAGTGTGAATGTTGTCTGTCTATCTGTGTTGGCCCTGCGATGAGGTGGCGACTTGTCCAGGGTGTACCCCGCCTTCCGCCTGATTGTAGCTGAGATAGGCTCCAGCGCCCCCCGCGACCCCGAAGGGAATAAGCGGTAGAAAATGGATGGATGGATGGAGTATATAACTGTAATTTTATTTTTTATTTTTACAGTAATTTTTTACAGTGAAGGTCATGGGTGTCAAACTCTGGCCCGTGGGCCAAATTTGGCCCAACGTGTAATTTGACTTGGCCCTTGAGGCAATATCAAATTAACACTAAAGCTGGACCTTCGATTATACATTGCGGCAGTGCCGCTACTTCTAATACTTGCCAACCCTCCCGGGAGTGACTCCAGCACTCCTCCCGAATTTTTTTTTTTTTCCAGCTAGTCAAACGAGTGCCGGCCCAGTTTCATGTCAGTGCAGCTTCTGCACCCACACACAATTGAATGCAACGCATACTTCATCAACAGCGATACAGGTTACACTGACGGTAGCCAAATAAAAAACTTTAACACTTTTAGAAATATACGCCACACTGTGAATCCACACCAAACAAGAATGACAAACACATTTTGGGAGAACATCCGCACCGTAACACAACATAAACACAACACAACAAATACCCAGAACCCTTTGTAGCACTAAATCTTCCGAGACGCTACAAGGTGTGTGTGTGTGGGGGGGGGGGGGGGAGGTTTGGTGGTAGCGGGGGTGTATTTTGTAGCGTCCCGAAAGAGTTAGTGCTGCAAAAGATTCTGGGTATTTGTTCTTTTGTGTTTATGTTGTGTTACGGTGCGGATGTTCTCCCGAAAAGTGTTTTTTATTTTTGTTTGGTGTGGGTTCACAGTGTGGCGTATATTTCTAACAGTGTTAAAGTTTTTTATACTGGCACCCTCAGTGTAACCTGTATCGCTGTTGATGAAGTATGCGTTGCATTCATTTGTGTATGCGTGCTGTAGCTGCACATATCTTGTGACTGGGTCTGAATGATGTTAGAATTGGGTGTACGAGATATGACTGTTGAACATCTTGTTCGATAATGAAAGTTGCCTCAGCTCAAAGCCTGAGCCCCGACATTAAAGAACTAGCATCTAAAAAAAGATGCCAGGTATCTGGCTTGGGCACATCAAATTAGATCAGTGTGTTGCAAACTGAGCAGTTTAAAGTCCTGAATGGTTGTTTTATTCATTGTTATTTTATTTTCAAATTTATTAGCCTGTGGATAAAGTTAATGTTGATATTTACCTCAGAAGGCTGCAAATAGAAAAGAGGCATTCAATTTGTATTTAAATTATATTTGATATGCAATTGATATTTTTTAATTATTATTATTATTATTTGAAACTCCATTTTGCATGTCACTATAAAGTTATATAAGCCTTGCTTGTTCAATATTCAATGCAAAACGTTTTAGGGTCCCTATTAAAAGGTTAATTTGTTCAACCTTGGCCCGCGGCTTTGTTCAGTTTTAAACTTTGGCCCACTCTGTATTTGAGTTTGACACCCCTGGTGAAGGTGAAGCTCTGTCATCCTGGAGGCCACGGGGAAGACCCAGGACACATTGGGAACACTATGTCTCCCGGCTGGCCTGGGAACGCCTCGGGATCCCCTGAGAAAAGGTCCTAGGTGAGGGATCAGACAAAGAGCAGCTCAAAGACCTTTATGAAAAGTACAAATCGAGGACCTAGATTTTTTCTCGCCCAGGCGCAGGTCACCGTGGCTCCCCTGTGGAGCCAGGCGCAGAGGTGGGGCATGATGGCGAGCGACTGGTGGCCGGGCCTGTCTCCATGGGGCCCTGCCGGGCTCATTTCGAAGAGGCAACGTGGGTCAACCCTCCAATGGGCTCACCACTCATGGGCCCATTGAGGTCATAGAGGTCGGATGCAGTGTGAACTGGGCGGCAGCCGAAGGCAGGGCACTTGGCAGTCCGATTATCGGCTACATAAGCTCGCTCTTGGGAAGTGGAACGTCACCTCGCTGGGAGGGAAAGAGCCTAAGCTGGTGCGCGAGGTGAAGAAGTTCCGGCTAGATATAGTTGGACTCACTTCGACGCACAGCAAGGGCTCTGGAACCTGTTCTCTCAAGAGGGGATGGACTCTCTTCCACTCTGGCGTTGCAAGCAATGAGAGGCTGGGGTGGCAATTGTTGTTGCTCAAAGCCTGCACGTTGGACTTTAACCCATTAGACGAGATGGTAGCTTCCCTCCGCCTTCGGGTTGGGTGACGGGTCCTGACTGTTGTTTGTGTTTACGCACCAAACAGCAGCTCAGAGTACCCACTCTTTTTGGATTCCCTTGAGGGAGTACTGGAGAGTGCTCCCTCGGGTGATTCCCTTGTTCTGTTGGGAGACTTCAATGCTCATGTTGGCAAGGACAGTGAAACCTGGAGAGTCGTGATTGGGAAAAATGGCCACCCGGATCTGAACCCAAGTGGTGCTTTGTTATTGGACTTTTGTGCTCGTCACGGATTGTCCATAACAAACACAATGTTCAAACATAAGGAAGAACTTTAAACATGTCACGAGGGAGGTGCTGGACATTGAGTCTGAGTGGACCATGTTCCGTGCCTCTCTTGTCGAGCCTGCTGATTGGAGCTGTGGCCTCAAGGTGTTTGGTGCCTCTCGTGGCGGTAATCCTAGAACTCGCTGGTGGCCACCAGCAGGGAGGGATGCCGTCAAGCTGAAGAAAGAGCCTATCGGGTCATTTTGGCTCATGGGACTCCAGAGGCAGCGGGCATACCGACAGGCCAAGCAGTGCCTGGGGAGTCTGTGGTGGACTCTCCTATTTCTGGGGCTTAGGTTGCCTAGGTAGTTAAAAAGCTCCTCTGTGGCAAGGCCCCGGTGGTGGATGAGTTCCTTAAGGCTCTGGATACTGTGGGGCTGTCTTGGTTGACAAGACTCTGCAACATCGCGTGAACATTGGGGGTGGTACCTCTGGATTGGCACACCGGGGTGGTGGTTCCTCTCTTTAAGAAGGGGAACCGGAGGGTGTGTTCCAACTATCGTGAAACACACTCCTCAGCCTTCCCGGTAAGGTCTATTCATGTGTACTGGAGAGGAGGAAACTCGGATCCAGGACGAACAGTGTGGTTTTCGTCCTGGTCGTGGAACGGTAGACCAGGTCTATACTCTCGGCAGGGTCCTTGAGTGTGAAGCAACTGGGATGAGAATCAGCACCTCCAAGTCCAAGTCCATGGTTCTCGCGCAGGAAAGGGTCGAGTGCCATCTCCAGGTTGGGGAGGAGATCTTTCCCCAAGTGGAGGAGTTCAAGTACCAACAAGTCTTGTTCACGAGTGAGGATAGAGTGGATCGAGAGATCCACAGGCGGTTTGGTGCGGCGTCTTCAGTATTGAGGACGCTATATCGATCCGTTGTGGTGAAGAAGGAGCTGAGCCAGAAGGAAAAGCTCTCAATTTACCGTCAATCTACGTTCCCAGCTTTGGGTTATGACCGAAAGGACAAGCGGCCGAAATGCGTTTCCTCTGCCGGGTGGTGGGTCTCTACCTTAGAGACAGGGTGAGAAGCTCTGTCATCCGGGAGGAACTCAAAGTAAAGCCGCTGCTCCTCCACATTGAGAGGAGCCATGAGGTGGTTCGGGCATCTGCTCAGGATGCCACCCGAACGCCTCTAGGGAGGTGTGGCAGGAGGCCACGGGGAAGACCTAGGACACATTGGAAAGACTATGTCCCCGGCTGGCCTGGGAACGCCTCGGAATACCCCGAGAAGAGCTGGACGAAGTGGCTGGGGAGAGGGAAGTCTGGGATTTTCTGCTCAGGCTGCTGCCCCCGCAACCCGACCTCGGATAAGCGGAAGAAAATGGATGGATTTAGAATGACAGTTATACTGTCAGATTGAGTACAAAAACTAACTAAACCTTACACAATATAATGTTTCGCGGTCAGGCTTAGGCCTGACAGGGAAAAGGACGACCCTGCCATGCAGAGTCCAACAGGATATGGAGGGTATGGCATGGAGGGGGGGTGTACCTGGGACGCTAGGTACATCGTTGAGCCCTCTGGAGACGTCGTGGGCTTCAATCAACGAAACGTCGATGAAGCAGGGTGCCCACCTGAAGACCCCAATGACATACTTACCCTCCCTTTCACCACTCCACACCGACTGCTACCGTCAAGATTGTTCCTACTTACCAAAGGGATTGAAACATCTAGTTCTATTTGCTTTACTGATCTTCTGGAAGAAAAACCCAGTGACTGTTGTGAAAGGGCAGCTGACAACAAGGGAAAGACTTGTGACAGCTTGGAGAGACAGCTGACAGGAGGAAATAGACCCCAACGGGGCTGTTATGGGCTAGCTACCCACAGCAGCAGGCTCCGTCACCCTATTAGGGCACAAGAGCCACCATATCTGGCTACAGAAAGTTCAAGAAGAAGAATACCCCTAGAGTCTGTGAGAGCAGGGGCGCAAGAAGACTCACAGGCTGATCTCCCGGTAACGACCCTTGGAATGGACACGACAATGAATGAAGGTAGTAGTAATACTCTTGAGAAACCAGCAGTTGGACATGTTCTTCAGATGTGTGTGTGTGGATGGGCTAAAGTAACATCAACCCATGGTCTTAAAGTTCACCAAGGACGGAAGAAATGCCTGAAAACCCCTAACCCAGGGCCCCGCATTGACCGGCTTCTGTTAAGAAGAAGGTTAAATCAGTCGGATGAAACTCAGCGGCAGGAAGAAACCCACAGTCCGCAGAGCATCAGCACCCCGCAGGATGAGGAGGAAGCATCAGGCAGAACCACCAGTCCAAGACCATACCCAGTACACCGCAAAAAGGAAAACATGCAAGGACGTAAGCCGTTGGTGAAATGGCCAAAGTCTAACAGCAAGGAGTGGGAAACCATCAACATAGACTTAAGCCTTATCCTAAGTAACATCAAAGGATCAGCCGAAAAGAAGCTGGAGAAGATGGGTGACCTAATCTACAGCTACGGAGAGAAGAGATGTGGAGTGAAGGAAAAAGTCAGAGAGGAAGACATGCTTCCCGCCCCCAAATCTCGTCGGCTTCAAGAAATCCATCTACTTGTAAAAGAAAGGCGACAGCTAAGGAAGGTGTGGAGAAAGGCAACAGCAGAAGAAAGGGAAGGCATCGACCTCCTTCAAGAGGAATTAAAACAGAGGCTCTCAAAACTCCGTCGAGCGGAAAGCCTAAGGATGCGTCGGAAAAAGAAAGAAAAAGCCAGAACCGACTTCTACAAAGACCCCTTTAAATTTGTGAAAGGGATTTTCACAAAAGAGAAGAGTGGATCTCTGAAAACATCAAAAGACCAGGTTGAAGAATATCTGAGAACCATCTATACTGATGAGAAGAAACATGAACCGGTCATTGTCCCCACTGACATCCCTCCTATATCACCCGCACAACATCAGGTTGATGTCAGCCCTCCCAAGCTGAGCGAGGTGAAGCAGGCAGTAAAAAAAGGCAAGATCGGCATCTGCCCCAGGCCCTAATGGTGTTTCGTATAGTGTCTACAAGAACGCTCCGGAGGTTCTGAAATTCCTGTGGAAAAACATGAGAGTGGTGTGGGACAAGCAGATCATCCCGAAAGCCTGGCGAAGAGCGGGAGGAGTGCTTATCCCAAAAGAAAAGAACTCGACCACCATTGAACAGTTTCGCCAAATAAACCTTCTGAACATCGAAGGCAAGATTTTCTTCAGCGTATTGGCACAGCGACTAACAGAGTATCTGAAGCAAAACCACTTCATTGATACATCGATCCAAAAGGCTGGCATAGCAGGCTTCTCTGGATGCCTCGAACATAACAGCATCATATGGCATCAAATCCAGACTGCGAAAAAAGAAGGAAAAGATCTTCATGTCTTGTTCCTTGATCTGGCCAACGCCTATGGATCAGTCCCTCATTCATTGCTGTGGACTGCCTTTGAATTCTTCCAAGTGCCAACTACAATCACAAATCTCGTAAAACACTATTTCCAGGATTTGCAGTTTTGCCTCACAACATCAGGCTTCACCACAAAGTGGCAATCTCTGGAAGTAGGCATCATGGCTGGGTGCACCATCTCCCCATTGGCCTTTACGATGGCAATGGAAATCATTATTAGAGCATCGAAATGGGTGGTTGGAGGAGAACGACTACAATGTGGTCAGAGATTACCACCAATTCGAGCCTATATGGACGATATAACAACACTCACAACAACTGTCCCCTGCACCAAGAGACTGCTGGAGAAACTTCATTCAAATATAACATGGGCACGGATGAAGTTAAAGCCCAGCAAGTGCAGAAGTATCTCCATTGTGAAAGGCCAAGTCACAGACCAGAGATTTCATGTCAGCGGAACACCAGTACCAACTGTTTCAGAAATGCCAGTAAAGAGCTTGGGAAGGTGGTACGACGCAAGGCTCAAAGACACCGAACAGTTTGAGCAACTAAAAAAGGATACCATCACTTACATGGATTGCATCAATAAAACCTTGTTGCCAGGAAAACTTAAGTTGTGGTGTTTTCAATTTGGCATACTCCCAAGACTCTTGTGGCCTTTAACTGTGTACGAAATCCCCATCACCAAGGTTGAAAAATTGGAACGTGTGATAAGCACACAGCTGAAACAGTGGCTTGGAGTTCCAAGATGCTTCAGTTCTATTGGACTATATGGGCATGGCAAATTGGAATTACCAATCTCAGGACTGGTGGAAGAATTCAAATGCACCAAAGCAAGGCTGGTCATGACGCTAACTGAAACTGAGGATGCAGTCATTCGAACAGCGGCCCCCCGAGTAACAGCGGGAAGGAAGTGGATTCCATCAGAAGCTGTTCAGAGTGCAAAGTCTGCTCTTCAATTCAGAGATGTGGTTGGGCAAGTACAGCATGGGAGAGCAGGGCTCGGGCTCATCCCAAAACCTCCCCTATGGCACAAAGCAACATCAGAGCAGAAGAGACGGCTAGTAGTAGAGGAAGTCAGGAGACAGGAGGAGGGAGAGCGACATGCTAAAGCCGTCTCAATGGCCAAGCAGGGGAGATGGACCAACTGGGAAAGCCTGGAGAAGAAAAAGCTCAACTGGTATGACATCTGGCAGATGGAGGGAGCACGACTGAGTTTTATAATCAGAGCCACGTACGACCTGCTACCGTCCCCTATAAATCTGAAAACCTGGTACGGAGAAGATCCCGCCTGTTCCCTGTGTCAAGTACCTGCATCTCTAAGGCATATCCTATCAGGGTGTACTATAAGTCTCACCCAAGGACGCTATACTTGGCGGCATAACCAAGTACTCAGAGAGCTTGCATCAACACTGGAACAGAGGCGAACCACCACAAACAATCTCCCACTAACACCAGCAGGAAAGGTCCACTTCACACAATTTGTACCAGCTGGCAAACATCAAGAGTGTCAAACAACACCAAATAATGCAAGCATCCTGCAGTCGGCTCGAGATTGGAAATTGGAAGTGGACCTTGATAAAAAGCTGGTGTTTCCCCCAGAAATAATGGCTACAACACTCTGGCCAGACATGGTCCTGTGGTCTCCAACAGCAAAACTGGCTTATGTCGTGGAACTGACAGTACCATGGGAAGAAGGGGTTGAAGAGGCTTACGAAAGGAAAAAAAAACAAATATTCTGACCTGGCAGCTGAAGCATCCCAGAACGGCTGGAAGACCAGCATTTTCCCAGTAGAGGTGGGATGCAGGGGATTTATTGCCACATCTACCATCAGTCTGTTGAGAAAAATGGGGGTGAAAGGACGCTCCCTCCAACAGACTATCAAGTCCATGTCAAGAGCTGCCGAAAAAGCCAGCAACTGGCTCTGGATTAAGCGCAAGGACCCCAATTGGGCAGTAAAATGAGAGACAATGGTATGCGGTCAGGCTTAGGCCTGACTCAGGGAAAAGGACGACCCTGCCATGCAGAGTCCAACAGGATATGGAGGGTATGGCATAGAGGGGGGTGTACCTGGGACGCTAGGTACATCGTTGAGCCCTCTGGAGACGTCGTGGGCTTCAATCAACGAAACGTCGATGAAGCAGGGTGCCCACCTGAAGACCCCAATGACATACTTACCCTCCCTTTCACCACTCCACACCGACTGCTACCGTCAAGATTGTTCCTACTTACCAAATGGATTGAAACATCTAGTTCTATTTGCTTTACTACTAGTAAAACTCACAAAGATACATATCTCCAGGCATTATTAGCCATTTTGCATGTGTGGTTTAGGAGTTATGTTTAAATAAATAACTGTCAGATTGAGTGTGACAGTAAACTGTCATAGTGAGTAAAACCCTTATTTTGTATTTGCAAACCTTACAAAAACAACTAAATCTAGTTAAACTCACACAGATACAATATTACAGGCATTTTTAGACACAATGCATGTTTGGTTTTAGAGTTATGTTTATATAACTTTCATATTTAGTATGACAGTTATACTGTCATATTGAATAAAAACAAAAACTAACTTGTGTCTTTGTAAACCTTACAAAATACCATTTTTCTAGTAAAACTAACTAAGATACATATTCCAGGCATTATTAGCTATTTTGCATGTGTTGTTTGAGTTATGTTTAAATAACTGTCATATTGAGTGTGGCGTTATACTGTCATATTGAGTTAAAAAAATCTAACTTGTGTCTTTGCAAACCTTACAAAAGAAAATGTTTCTAGCAACACTCACAAAGATATTTTTTTTCACGCTATTAGACATGTTTCATGTGTATTTAGGAGTTATAATTAAATAACTTTCATATTGAGTGTTAAAGTTATAATGTCATTATGTGTAAAACCTAATTTTTGTATTTGCAAACCTTACAAAAACAACTGATTCTAGTAAAACTTACATAAATTCAATATTACAGGCATTTTTAGACAATTCACATGTTTGGTTTAAAAATTGTGTTTGAATACATTTGTATTGCTTTTTTCGCATTATCTCAGGATTCTAAGATCATTACTTAAATATTGTGTAAAACACTACTTTTTGTTTTTGCAAACCTTACAAACCCACATGAATACATTATTATAAGCAATTTTAGACATGACACACGTTTGGTTCTGGAGTTATGTTTATATAACTTTTATATTTAGTATGACTGTTATACTGTCATATTGAATAAAAAAAAACTAGCTTGTGTCTTTGCAAACTTTACAAAAGATCATTTTTCTAGTAAAACTAACAAAGATACATGTCTCCAGGCATTATTACCCATTTTGCATGGGTTGTTTAGGAATTATGTTTAAATACATTTTTATTGCTTTTTTCGCATTATCTCAGGATTCTTAGATCATTACTTTCATATTGAGTAAAAAACTACTTTTGTTTTTGCAAACCTTACAAACTCACATTAATACATTATTACAGGCATTTTTAGACATGACACATGTTTGGTTTTGGAGTTATGTTTATATAACTTTTATATTTAATATGACTGTTATACTGTCATATTGAATTAAAAAAAACTAGCTTGTGTCTTTGCAAACTTTACAAAATATCATTTTTCTAGTAAAACTAACAAAGATACATGTCTCCAGGCATTATTAGCCATTTTGCATGGGTTGTTTAGGAATGATCTTTAAATACATTTTTATTGCTTTTTTCGCATTATTTAGGATTCTAAAATCCTTACTTTCATATTGAGGAAAAAACTACTTTTTGTTTTTGCAAACCTTACAAACTCACATAAATACATTATTATAGGCAATTTTAGACATGACACACGTTTGGTTCTGGAGTTATGTTTATATAACTTTCATATTTAGTATGACTGTTATACTGTCATATTGAATAAGAAAAAACTAGCTTGTGTCTTTGCAAACTTTACAAAAGATAATTTTTCTAGTAAAACTAACAAAGATACATGTCTCCAGGCATTATTACCCATTTTGCATGGGTTGTTTAGGAATTATGTTTAAATACATTTTTATTGCTTTTTTTGCATTATCTCAGGATTTTAAGATCATTACTTTCATATTGAGTAAAAAACTAGTTTTTGTTTTTGCAAACCTTACAAACTCACATTAATACATTAATACAGGCATTTTTAGACATGACACATGTTTGGTTTTGGAGTTATGTTTATATAACTTTCATATTTAGTATGACTGTTATACTGTCATATTGAATAAGAAAAAACTAGCTTGTGTCTTTGCAAACTTTACAAAAGATAATTTTTCTAGTAAAACTAACAAAGATACATTTCTAAAGGCATTAATTCCCATTTTACATGGGTTGTTTAGGAATTATGTTTAAATACATTTTTATTGCTTTTTTCGCATTATCTCAGGATTCTAAAATCCTTACTTTCATATTGAGGAAAAAACTACTTTTTGTTTTGCAAACCTTACAAACTCACATAAATACATTATTACAGGCATTTTTAGACATAACACATGTTTGGTTTTGGAGTTATGTTTTGATAACTTTCATATTTAGTAGGACTGTTATACTGTCATATTTAATTTTAAAAAACTAGCTTGTGTCTTTGCAAACTTTACAAAACATCATTTTTCTAGTAAAACTAACAAAGATACATGTGTCCAGGCATTATTACCCATTTTGCATGGGTTGTTTAGGAATTATGTTTAAATACATTTTTATTGCTTTTTTCGCATTATCTCAGGATTCTAAGATCAGTACTTTCATATTGAGAAAAAAACTACTTTTTGTTTTTGCAAATCTTACAAACTCACATAAATACATTATTACAGGCATTTTTAGACATGACACATGTTTGGTTTTGGAGTTATGTTTATATAACTTTCATATTTAGTATGACTGTTATACTGTCATATTGAATGAAAAAAAACTAGCTTGTGTCTTTGCAAACTTTACAAAAGATCATTTTACTAGTAAAACTAACAAAGATACATGTCTCCAGGCATTATTACCCATTTTGCATGGGTTGTTTAGGAATTATGTTTAAAGACATTTTTATTGCTTTTTTCGCATTATCTCAGGATTTTAAGATCATTACTTTCATATTGAGTAAAAAACTACTTTTTGTTTTTGCAAACCTTACAAACTCACATTAATACATTATTACAGGCATTTTTAGACATGACACATGTTTGGTTTTGGAGTTATGTTCATATAACTTTCATATTTAGTATGACTGTTATAGTGTCATATTGAATTAAAAAAAACTAGTTTGTGTCTTTGCAAACTTTACAATATATACATTTCCTGGTAAAACTAACAAAGATACATGTCTCCAGGCATTATTACCCTTTTTGCCTGGGTAGTTTAGGAGTTATGTTTAAATACATTTTTATTGCTTTTTTCGCATTATCTCAGGATTCCAAGATCATTACTTTCATATTGAGTAAAAAACTACTTTTTGTTTTTGCAAACCTTACAAACTCACATAAATACATTATTATAGGCATTTTTAGACATGACACATGTTTGGTTTTGGAGTTATGTTCATATAACTTTCATTTTTAGTATGACTGTTATACTGTCATATTGAATAAAAAAAACTAGCTTGTGTCTTTGCAAACTTTACAACAGATCATTTTACTAGTAAAACTAACAAAGATACATGTCTCCAGGCATTATTACCCATTTTGCATGGGTTGTTTAGGAATTATGTTTAAATACATTTTTATTGCTTTTTTCGCATTATCTCAGGATTTTAAGATCATTACTTTCATATTGAGTAAAAAACTACTTTTTGTTTTTGCAAACCTTACAAACTCACATAAATACATTATTAGAGGCATTTTTAGACATGACACATGTTTGGTTTTGGAGTTATGTTCATATAACTTTCATTTTTAGTATGACTGTTATACTGTCATATTGAATAAAAAAAAACTAGCTTGTGTCTTTGCAAACTTTACAAAAGATCATTTTTTCTAGTAAAACTAACAAAGATAAATGTCTCCAGGCATTATTACCCATTTTGCATGGGTTGTTTAGGAATTATGTTTAAATACATTTTTATTGCTTTTTTCGCATTATCTCAGGATTTTAAGATCATTACTTTCATATTGAGTAAAAAACTACTTTTTGTTTTTGCAAACCTTACAAACTCACATAAATACATTATTACAGGCATTTTTAGACATGACACATATTTGGTTTTGGAGTTATGTTCATATAACTTTCATATGTAGTATGACTGTTATACTGTCTTATTGAATAAAAACAACTATCTTGTGTCTTTGCAAACTTTACAAAAAATACATTTTTTAGTAAAACTAACAAAGATACATGTCTCCAGGCATTATTACCCATTTTGCCTGGGTTGTTTAGGAGTTATGTTTGAATACATTTTTATTGCTTTTTTCGCATTATCTCAGGATTCTAAGATCATTACTTTCATATTGAGTAAAAAACTACTTTTTGTTTTTGCAAACCTTACAAACTCACATAAATACATTATTACAGGCATTTTTAGACATGACACATGTTTGGTTTTGGAGTTATGTTCATATAACTTTCATATTTAGTATGACTGATATACTGTCATATTGAATTTAAAAAAACTAGTTTGTGTCTTTGCAAACTTTACAAAAGATCATTTTTCTAGTAAAACTAACAAAGATACATGTCTCCAGGCATTATTACCCATTTTGCATGGGTTGTTTAGGAATTATGTTTAAATAAATTTTTATTGCTTTTTTCGCATTATCTCAGGATTCTAAGATCATTACTTTCATATTGAGTAAAAAACTACTTTTTGTTTTTGCAAACCTTACAAACTCTCATAAATACATTATTACAGACATTTTTAGACATGACACATGTTTGGTTTTGGAGTTATGTTTATATAACTTTTATATTACACTATGTTATGTTACACTGTCATATTGAATTAAAAAAAACTAGCTTGTGTCTTTGCAAACTTTACAAAAGATCATTTTTCTAGTAAAACTAACAAAGATACATGTCTCCAGGCATTATTACCCATTTTGCATGGGTTTTTTAGGAATTATGTTTAAATACATTTTTATTGCTTTTTTCGCATTATCCCAGGATTCTAAGATCATTACTTTCATATTGAGTAAAAAACTACTTTTTGTTTTTGCAAACCTTACAAACTCACATTAATACATTATTACAGGCATTTTTAGACATGACACATGTTTGGTTTTGGAGTTATGTTTATATAACTTTCATATTTAATATGACTGTTATACTGTCATATTGAATAAAAAAAAAACTGGCTTGTGTCTTTGCAAACTTTACAAAAGATCATTTTCCCAGTAAAACTAACAAAGATACATGTTTCCAGGCATTATTAGCCATTTTGCATATGTTGTTTAGGAGTAATGTTTAAATACATTTTTATTGCTTTTTTCGCATTATCTCAGGATTTTAAGAACTTTACAGTCATATTGAGTAAAAAAACTACTTTTTGTGTTTGCAAGATTTAAATAAGCATGTGTTTCGAGTAAAACGGCCAAGGATGCATTATTTCAGGCATTATTAGCCATTTTTCATGTGTGGTTTGAGTTATGGTTAAATAACTGTCATATACTGTCAGTTATGACATAGTAAGTAAAACCTAATTTATGTATTTGCAAACTTTACAAAATCATTTAAATCTAGTAAAACTCACATGGATTCAATATTACAGACATTTTTAGACATTTTGCATATTTGGTTTAGGAATTATGTTGGAATCATTTTTTTAAATTTGTTCGTATTTTCTCAGAATTTTAGAACATTACTGTCATATTGAGTAAAGAAATAATTTTCGTGTTTGCAAGCCTTAAAAAAACATATGTTTCGAGTAAAACTTACAAGAATGCATTATTTCAGGCATTGTTAATCATTTTTCATGTGTAGTTTAAGAGTTATGTTTAAATAACTGTCATATTGAGTGTGGCAGTTATACTGTCATATTGAGTAAAAAAAAACTAACCTGTCTTTGCAAACCTTACAAAAGAAAATGTTTCTAGTAACACTCACAAAGATACATTTTTTCACGCATTATTAGACATGTTTCATGTGTGGTTAGGAGTTATAAATAAATAATTGTCATATTGAGTGTTACAGTTTTAATGTCATTATGTGTAAAACCTAATTTTTGTATTTGCAAACCTTACAAAAACAATTGATTCTAGTAAAACTTATATAGATTCAATATTACAGGATTTTTTTAGACATTTTACATGTTTGTTTTAAATGTTTGAATACATTTGTATTGCTTTTTTCGCATTATCTCAGGATTCTAAGAACATTACTTTCATATTGAGTAAAAAACTACTTTTTGTTTTTGCAAACCTTACAAACTCACATAAATACATTATTACAGGCATTTTTAGACATGACACATGTTTGGTTTTGGAGTTATGTTTATATAACTTTTATATTTAGTATGACTGTTATACTGTCATATTGAATAAAAAAACTAGCTTGTGTCTTTGATATCTTTACAAAAGATAATTTTTTTAAACTAACAACGTTACATGTCTCCCTAGGCATTATTAGCCATTTTGCATGTGTTGTTTAGGAGTTAGGTTTAAATACATTTTTATTGCTTTTTTCCCATTATCTCAGGGTTCTAAGAACATTACAGTCAAGTAAAAAACTACTTTTTGTGTTTGCAAAATATAAAACTCAGTAAAACTCCCAATGATTCATTATTTCAGGCATTATTAGCCATTTTTTTGTGTGGTTTATGAGTTATGTTTAAATAACTGTCATATTGAGTGTGATTTTGTCATTGTGAGTAAAACCTAATTTTTGTATTTGCAAACCTTACAAAAACAACCGATGGTTTTGGAGTTATATTTATATAACCTGCTTTCTGAGCCGCCACCTTTGTGGTTTGCGTGTCCCACTGATCCAGGACAAACAGGTCCTAGGTGAGGGATCAGACAAAGAGCAGCTCAAAGACCTTTATTAAAAGTACAATTGAGGACCTAGATTTTTTGTCGCCCGGACGCAGGTCACCGTGGCTCCCCTGTGGAGCCAGGCCCAGAGGTGTGGCACGATGGCGATTGACGGGCCTGTCCCCATGGGGCCCAGCCGTGCTCAGCTCGAAGAGGCAACGTGGATCCCCCCTCCAGGGCTCACCACTCATGGGCTGGGTCATAGAGGGTGCAGTGTGAGCTGGGCGGCAGCCGAAGGAGGGGCACTTGGTGGTCCGATTATCGGCTACATAAGCTGGCTCTTGGGACATGGAACGTCACCTCGCTGGGAGGGAAGGAGCCTGAGCTGGTGCTTGAGGTGGAGACGTTCCCGGCTAGATATAGTTGGACTCACAGCAAGGGCTCTGGAACCTGTTCTCTCAGAGGGGCTGGACTGAGCTGAACTTTCATTACTTGCAACGCCAGAGTGGAAGAGATTCCACACTGGCGTTGCAACTAATGAGAGGCTGGGGTGGCAATTCTTGTTGCCCCCCGGCTCAAAGCCTGCACGTTGGACTTTAAACCCAATAGACGAGATGGTAGCTTCCTTCAGCCTTCGGGTTGGGTGACGGGTCCTGACTGTTGTTTGTGTTTACACACCAAACAGCAGCTCAGAGTACCAACTCTTTTTGGATTCCCTTGAGGGAGGACTGGAGATTGCTCCCTCGGGTGATTCCCTTGTTCTGCTGGTGGACTTCAACGCTATGTTGGCAACGACAGTGAAACCTGGAGAGTCGTGATTGGGAAAAATGGCCACCCGGATCTGAACCCAAGTGGTGCTTTGTTATTGGACTTTTGTGCTTGTCACGGATTGTCCATAACAAACAAAATGTTCAAACATAAGGGTGTCCATATGTGCACTTGGCACAGGGACACCCTCGGCCGCATGATTGACTTTGTAGTTGTGTCATGGGATTTGCGGCCTCATGTTTTGGACACTCGGTGAAGAGAGGGGCAGAGCTTTCTACCAACCACCACCTGGTGGTGAGCTGGCTCCGATGGTAGGGGAGGATGCCGGTCAGACCTGGCAGGCCCAAACGTATTGTAAGGGTCTGCTGGGAACACCTAGCAGAGTCTCCTGAAGAACTTTGAACATGTCCGGAAGAACTTTGAACATGTCACGAGGGAGGTGCTGGACATTGAGTCTGAGTGGACCATGTCCTGGACCGTTCCTCTCTTGTTGAGCCAGCTGATTGAAGCTGTGGCCGCAAGGTGTTTGGTGCCTGTCGTGGCGGTAATCCACCAGCAGTGAGGGATGCTGTCAAGCTGAAGAAAGAGCCACCGGGTCCTTTTGGCTCATGGGACTCCAGAGGCAGTGGGCATACCGACAGGCCAAGCGAGACCTCCTCAGTCCCACCAACACGTCTTCCTATGAGGAAACAGTGCCTGGGAAGTCTGTGGTGGGCTCTCCTATTTCTGGGGCTGAGGTTGCCAAGGTAGTTAAAAAGCTCCTCGGTGGCAAGGCTGATAGGAGCTCCGTCCGGAGTTCCTTAAGGCTCTGGATGCTGTGGGGCAGTCTTGGTTGACAAGACTCTGCAACATTGCGTCTACATCGGGGGCGGTACCTCTGGATTGGCAGACCGGGGTGGTGGTTCCTCTCTTTAAGAAGGGGAACCGGAGGGTGTGTTCCAACTATCGTAGATCACACTCCTCAGCCTTCCCGGTAAGGTCTATTCATGTGTAATGGAGAGGAGGAACCTCGGATCCAGGACGAACAGTGTGGTTTTCGTCCT
The DNA here is from genome assembly GCF_033978785.1 of Entelurus aequoreus. NCBI lineage: Eukaryota > Metazoa > Chordata > Actinopteri > Syngnathiformes > Syngnathidae > Entelurus > Entelurus aequoreus. Next base: position 75,911 of record NW_026907998.1, read on the forward strand.
GGTCGTGGAACGGTAGACCAGCTCTATACTCTCGGCAGGGTCCTTGAGTGTGCATGGGAGTTTGCCCAACCAGTCTACATAAGTTTTGTGGACTTGGAGAAGACATTCGACCTTGGCCCCCGGTAAATCCTGTGGGGAGTGCTCAGAGAGTATGGAGTATCGGCATGTCTGATTGTGGCGGGTGTCTCCCTGTATGATCAGTGTCAGAGCTTGGTCCGCATTGCCGGCAGTATGTCGGACCCCTTTCCAGTGAGGGTTGGACTCCGCCAAGGCTGCCCTTTGTCACCGATTCTGTTCATAACTTTAATGGACAGAATATCTAGGCGCAGTCATGGCTTTGAGGATCCCCTCAACACTATGACTGCGCCTGGTTTGGTGGCTGCAGGATTAGGTCTCTGCTTTTTGCAGATGATGTGGTCCTGATGGCTTCAACTGGCCAAGATCTTCAGCTTTCATTGGATCGGTTCGCAGTGAAGCGACTGGGATGAGAATCAGCACCTCCAAGTCCGAGTCCATGGTTCTCGCCCGGGAAAGGGTGGAGTGCCATCTCGAGGTTGGGAAAGAGATCTTGCCCCAAGTGAAGGAGTTCAAGTACCTAGGAGTCTTGTTCACGAGTGAGGATAGAGTGGATTTTGAGATCTACAGGCGGATCGGTGCGGCGTCTTCAGTAATGAGGACGCTATATCGATCCGTTGTGGTGAAGAAGGAGCTGAGCCAGAAGGAAAAGCTTTCAATTTACCGGTCGATCAACGTTCCCATCCTCACCTATGGTCGTGAGCTTTGGGTTATGACCGAAAGGACAAGGTCACGGGTACAAGCGGCCGAAATGAGTTTCCTCCGCCGGGTGGTGGGTCTCTCCCTTAGAGATAGGGTGAGAAGCTCTGTCATCTGGGAGGAACTCAGTGTAAAGCCGCTGCTCCTCCACATTGAGAGGAGCCAGATGAGGTGGTTCGGGCATCTGCTCAGGATGCCACCCGAACGCCTCCCTAGGTCCGAACGGCAGGAGGCCATGGGGAAGACCTAGGATACATTGGAAAGACTATGGCCTGGGAACGCCTCGGGATCCCCCGAGAAGAGCTGGACGAAGTGGCTGGGGAGAGGGAAGTCTGGGCTTTCTGCTTAGGCTGCTGCCCCCGCAACCCGACCTCGGATAAGCGGAAGAAAATGGATGGATTTAGTATGACAGTTATACTGTCATATTGAGTGTGACAGTATACTGTCATAAAACCCAATTTTTGTATTTGCAAACCTGATTCTAGTAAAACTCACATCTATACAATATTACAGGCAATTTTGGACATAATGCACGTTTGGTTTTGGAGTTATGTTTATATAACTTTAATATATAGTATGACATCTATACTGTTATAATGAGTAAAAAAACTAACTTGTGTCTGTCATAAAACTCAATTTTTGTATTTGCAAACCTTACAAAAACAAATGATTCTAGTAAAACTCACATGTATTCAATATTACAGGCATTTTTAGACATTTTGCATGTTTGGTTTAGGAATTATGTTGGAATACATTTGTATTGCTTTTTTTCACATTATCTCAGCATTTTAAGAACTTACTGTCATATTGAGTAAAAAAAAACTTTTTGTGTTTGCAAGCCTTAAAAAAACAACCGATTCTAGTAAAACTCACATTGATACAATATTACAGGCATGTTTAGACATCTTGCATGTTTGGTTTTGGAGTTATGTTTATATAACCTGCTTTCTGAGCCGCCACCTTTGTGGTTTGCGTGTCCCACTGATCCTAGGAGCTATGTTGTCCGGGGGATTCTATGCCCCCTGGTAGGGTCCCCCAAGACAAACAGGTCCTAGGTGAGGAATCAGACAAAGAGCAGCTCAAAGACCTTTATGAAAAGTACAAATCGAGGACCTAGATATTTTCTCGCCCGGACGCGGGTCACCGTGGCTCCCCTGTGGAGCCAGGCCCAGAGGTGGGGCACGATGGCGAGCGACTGGTGCCCATGGGGCCCAGCTCGAAGAGGCAACGTGGGTCCCCCCTGCAATAGGCTCACCACTCATGGGCTGGGTCATAGAGGTCGGGTGCAGTGTTAGCTGGGCGGAAGCCGAAGGCAGGGCACTTGGCGGTCCGATTATCGGCTACATAAGCTCGCTCTTGGGACGTGGAACGTCACCTCGCGAGGTGGAGAAGTTCCCGGCTAGATAAAGCTGGACTCACTTCGACGCACAGCAAGGGCTCTGGAACCTGTTCTCTCAAGAGGGGTGGACTCTCTTCCACTCTGGCGTTGCAAGTAATGAGAGGCTGGGTTGGCAATTCTTGTTGCCCCCCGGCTCAAAGCCTGCACGTTGGACTTAACCCAGAAGACGAGATGGTAACTTCCCTCCACTTTCGGGTTGGGTGACGGGTCCTGACTGTTGTTGGTGTTTACGCACCAAACAGCAGCTCAGAGTACCCACTCTTTTTGGATTCCCTTGAGAGTGCTCCCTCGGGTGATTCCTTTGTTCTAATGGGGCTCTTCAATGCTCATGTTGGCAACGACTTTGAAACCTGGAGAGTCGTGATTGGGAAAAATGGCCACCCGGATCTGAACCCAAGTGGTGCTTTATTATTGGACTTTTGTGCTCGTCACGGATTGTCCATAACAAACACAATGTTCAAACATAAGGGTGTCCATTTGTGCACTTGGCACCAGGACACCCTCGGCCGCAGTTCCATTATTGACTTTGTAGTTGTGTCATGGGATTTGCGGCCTCATGTTTTGGACACTCGGGTGAAGAGAGGGGCGAGCTTTCTACCGATCACCACCTGGTGAGCTGGCTCCGATGGTGGGGTAGGATCCCGGACAGACCTGGCAGGCCCAAACGCATTGTGAGAGTCTTTTGGGAATGCCTAGCAGTCTCCTGTCAGAGAGAGTTTCTTTTTCTACCTCCGGAGGAACTTTGAACATGTCACAAAGGAGGTGCTGGACATTGAGTCTGAATGGATCATGTTCCGTGCCTCTCTTGTCAAGCCAGCTGATTGGAGCTGTGGCCGCAAGGTGTTTGGTGCCTGTCGTGGCGGTAATCCTAGAACCCGCTGGTGGCCACCAGCAGTGCGGGATGCCGTCAAGCTGAAGAAAGAGCTTATCTGGTCCTTTTGGCTCATGGGACTCCAGAGGCAGCGGGCATACCGACAGGCCAAGCAGTGCCTGGGGAATCTGTGGTGGGCTCTCCTATTTCTGGGGCTGAGGTTGCCAAGGTAGTTAAAAAGCTCCTCGGTGGCAAGGCCGCGGGGGTGGATGAGCTCCGTCCGGAGTTCCTTAAGGCTCTGGATGCTGTGGGGCTGTTTTAGTTGACAAGACTCTGCAACATCGCATGGACATCAGGGGCGGTACCTCTGGATTGGCAGACCGGGGTGGTGGTTCCTCTCTTTAAGAAGGGGAACCGCAGGGTGTGTTCTAACTATCGTAGATCACACTCCTCAGCCTTCCCGGTAAGGTCTATTCATGTGTACTGGAGAGGAGGAACCTCGGATCCAGGACGAACAGTGTGGTTTTCGTCCTGGTCGTGGAACGGTAGACCAGCTCTATACTCTCGGCAGGGTCCTTGAGTGTGCATGGGAGTTTGTCCAACCAGTCTACATGTGCTTTGTGGACTTGGAGAAGACATTCGACCGTGGCCACCCCGGGAAGTCCTATGGGGAGTGCTCAGAGAGTATGGGGTATCGGCATGTCTGATTGTGGCGGGTCGCTCCCTGTATGATCAGTGTCAGAGCTTGGTCCGCATTGCCAGCAGTAAGTCGGACCCCTTTCCAGTGAGGGTTGGACCGGAGTCCAACCCTCGTGTTGGCTGCCCTTAGTCACCAAATGTGTTCATAAATTTTATGGACAGAATTTCTAGGCGCAGTCATGGCGTTGAGGGGATCCGGTTTGGTGGCTGCAGGATTAGGTCTCTCCTTTTTGCAGATGATGTGGTCCTTATGGCTTTAACTGGCCAGGATCTTCAGCTCTCATTGGATTGGTTCGCAGCCGAGTGTGAAGCGACTGGGATGAGAATCAGCACCTCCAAGTCCGAGGTTCTCGCCCGGGAAAGGGTGGAGTGCCATTTCGAGGTTGGGCAGGAGATCTTGCCCCAAGTGGATGAGTTCAAGTACCTGGAGTCTTGTTCATGAGTGAGGGAAGAGTGGATCGTGAGATGCACAGGCTGGCGGCCGAAATGAGTTTTCTCCGCTGGGTGGCGGGTCTCTCCCTTACTGTAAGAATTTTCACCGTTTAATTACAGTAACCTACTGGCAGCTAATGGTTCCAGTATAAAACTGTTTTTCTACAGCACACATACTGTGATTTATCACTACAGTTTATTACTGTAAAAAGTAACACAGTACTGTGCTGTATCAAATATACGCTTCACAGCATAATACTGTCATCTGTTTAGCGGCATTACACTGTTATTTTAGTGTATCTACTGTAATATCCATTAACAGTTAATTACAGTAAAATAATTGTAAGCACTATAGACTGAGCTTTACAGTATAATGCCACTAGAAGTTAATGAGTTGAACTTTTAATTTTTCAAAATCAAAACCCCTGCAATCTGCTGGCATAAAAATGACTGGAGAAATGGCCTTGCAAGATTATGTTTTTATTAACCAATTATTTTAAAGTGCATCAAATACATTCAATGTACATTTAGTGCATTCTTCTTATTTTCAGTAAAGCATTTTAACATTTATAACATGTCCACTTAATTTCTAACTGGAGACAAAACACTGAACACGAGTCCAGTGTTTAGTTGTCGGCTACATAAAGCCCCACTCAAAGTCTGTGAGATGTTTTATAAGGGTGGCTACGTGAGGATTTACAGTTGCTGCCTTTTTCTGGACCAGCTTCCCGGTCTTCTTGGACACCACCTTTCCCTGGCTAGCCTTTGTTCCCCTCTCAGGGTTAACGCCAATGAATCGCCTAAAAAAGAGAGAAAGCATATTAGATATTCTGTTGTGATTGAAGATTACTTGTAGTCGATACAGAACCCCCCTCACATTGTTATTTAGGAATATGCACTGCACTAATATTAATATCAATTTTAGGATATGTGTGAGCCTATACCATAACCACAGCTGTAGATGAGTGAATGCTCTAAAACCCATTAAGACAAATTCAGAGAGGAAGACAATGCTAAAGCCTCCCCAACCCCTCCTCTATTCATGTTTTCTCTCCATCTACGGGACCGTGTATTTACGCTGATGTTTCCTGCTTTCACCCATTTAACATATCGTTACCTGCTCATTACCTATCTTCTCTGCATCCTGGGGTCACACTGGTGCATCTTGCCTTTACCCATTCAACATATCTTTACCTGCACATTACCTACCTTCTCTGCATAGTGTGGTCACGCTGGTGCTTTCTACCTTTACCCATTCAACATATCTTTACCTGCACATTACCTACCTTCTCTATATCCTGGAGTCAAGCTGGTGTTTCCTGCCTTTACTCATTCAACATATCTTTACCTGCACATTACCTACCTTCCCTGCATCCTTGGGTCACACTGGTGCTTCTTTCTTTCACCATACAACATATCTTCACCTGCACATACCTACCTTGTCTGCATGGCCTCGACCACACCTGCGCTTCCTTCTTTCACCCATTCAACATATCTTCACCCGCACATTACCTACCTTCCCTGCATAGTGGGGTCACACTGGTGCTTCCTGCCTTTACCCATTCAACATATCTTCACCCGCACATTACTTACTTGCTCTGCATTCTCGGGTCAAGCTGGTGCTTCCTGCCATCATCCAGTCAACATGTCTTTACCTGCAAATTATCTACTTTTTCTGCATCCTGGGGTCAAACAGGTGCTTCCTTCTTTGACCCAGTCAACATATCTTTACCTGCACATTACCTACCTTCTCTGTATCCTAGAGTCAAACTGGTGCTTCGGTCCCTAATAAGAAGGTCCACAAAGGAACAGAAGAGTCATTGATTTAAGGCACACAATTGGGGAAATGACAAGTCAAATTCCTGAACAGAGGTGAGAAATATAAAATAAAATATCCTAACAGTATTTTAACAGTATCAAGAGGATTTACCTTTGAACAAATTCCAATGTCCGAGGACCTTCCTCTTGGTATTCCAAGTTGAACACATAGTATGTGGCAAGAAGGGCAGCAAGCCCTGAGATTAAGCTAGGTTGGACGCCTTTGCAGATGACATCACCTTCCATGCTGATCATCCAACGTTTTATTGTGACTTTGTCACCAGCAACTGGTACAATCAAGAAATGCAGTTTATGTTCCTAAACAGTATCCAATATGGGTAGCATTTTAAAAGTATTTGGAATGGCCACCTCACTCGCTCTCTCTTTCCTCTGTTTACATCTAGTCTCCTAAGGCAGTGGTTCTCAAATGGGGGTACGCATACTCCTGGGGGTACTTGAAGGTATGCCAAGGGGTACGTGAGATTTTTTTTTGAATATTCTAAAAATAGCAACAATTCAAAAATCCTTTATAAATATATTTATTGAATAATACTTCGACAAAATATGAATGTAAGTTCATAAACTGAACAACTAATCAAGTAGGCTATTCCATTCATTACCATAAAGCCAGAGTTTCCCCCATGCCATGATGGTTTGACCCTACCTGGCGGTGCCACACGGCACCAACTGTCAATCAACTATCCATGTAGAAAACAATGGAGGCTTGGTTAAAGCGTAGTGGACATGTTCCATAAATATTGATGTTAAAGATTTCTTTTTTTGTGAAGAAATGTTGAGAATGAAGTTCATGAATCCAGATGGATCTCTATTACAATCCCCAAAGAGGGCACTTTAAGTTGATTACTTCTATGTGTAAAAATCTCTATTTATAATTGAATCACTTGGTTTTTTTTCAACAAGTTTTTAGTTATTTTTATATCTTTTTTTCCAAATAGTTCAAGAAAGACCACAACAAATGAGCAATATTTTGCACTGTTATACAATTTAATAAATCAGAAACTGATGACATAGTGCTGTATTTTACTTCTTTATCTCTTTTTTTCAACCAAAAATGCTTTGCTCTGATTAGGGGGTACTTGAATTTAAAAAATGTTCACAGGGGTACATCACTGAAAAAAGGTTGAGAACCACTGTCCTAAGGCAGTGGTTCTCAACCTTTTTTCAGTGCTGTGAACATTTTTTTAATGCAAGTAGACCTCCATGTCTTCATAACAGGAATATCCTGAATCCTCAAGTTGCATATCACAATAGTCATCATCAGTGTTAATAACACAAGAGCTGCTTGGATTTGCTGTTGAGCAAGTCAAACTTCGTTCAGTGTAGCCGTAGTGCTTCCTTGACACGTGCGATGTGAAAGTAGACTTAACTGTAAATCTTTTTTCACATTGACTGAAGGGGCACGTAACTGTCCTACCTTCGGTAATATGACTTTTCAAATGCAGGAGAAGGGCCCGTATATCATCGCACTTCGCGCTACATGAGACAATATTACAAGGTAAACCTTCTGCGCTATACATATCAGTCCTACTCTTGCCATATTTATGACGACGGCTGTGAGTTTTGAAGGCTGAGAAGTTGGAAAAAACTCTTGTGCATTTAGGGAAAGCACACTTAAACGATGCATTAGGCATACAACTATGACTTCGCATGTGTCTAACATACGCAAATACATTGCTGCAAGTCGTAGCACATATGTTGCAAGTTATCATCTTTTATGATGACTATGACAAAAAAGAAGAAAACTTAGCTAGCTAGCATGCGGCGGTACATGCGCGTGGTCAACGATAGTGTCTGTGATGCTGACTGTGACGCTATGTCATTTCGGACTTTATAAATATATATATAAAGTAATTCAAACAGAAAATGACACATCAAGGTACAAGTGACTCTTACCTTGTTATCAAAAACACACGATGCAGTAGGATGGATTTAGCAGGGTCGGCCAGGTGAAATGAAGCTCGGTTGGACGAATTGTGGGCGGACCCAAGAAACAAGTCTGAAAAATACTGAATTACACTGTAGGTTTTACAGTAACTTACTGCTGGTCGATATTTTTTGAAAAATGCAACAACATTTACAGTACTTAACTGCATTTAAGAAGAACATGATAGGTTGATTGGCAACACTAAATTGGCCCTAGTGTGTGAATGTGAGTGTGAATGTTGTCTGTCTATCTGTGTTGGCCCTGCGATGAGGTGGCGACTTGTCCAGGGTGTACCCCGCCTTCCGCCTGATTGTAGCTGAGATAGGCTCCAGCGCCCCCCGCGACCCCGAAGGGAATAAGCGGTAGAAAATGGATGGATGGATGGAGTATATAACTGTAATTTTATTTTTTATTTTTACAGTAATTTTTTACAGTGAAGGTCATGGGTGTCAAACTCTGGCCCGTGGGCCAAATTTGGCCCAACGTGTAATTTGACTTGGCCCTTGAGGCAATATCAAATTAACACTAAAGCTGGACCTTCGATTATACATTGCGGCAGTGCCGCTACTTCTAATACTTGCCAACCCTCCCGGGAGTGACTCCAGCACTCCTCCCGAATTTTTTTTTTTTTTTCCAGCTAGTCAAACGAGTGCCGGCCCAGTTTCATGTCAGTGCAGCTTCTGCACTCACACACAATTGAATGCAACGCATACTTCATCAACAGCGATACAGGTTACACTGATGGTAGCCAAATAAAAAACTTTAACACTTTTAGAAATATACGCCACACTGTGAATCCACACCAAACAAGAATGACAAACACATTTTGGGAGAACATCCGCACCGTAGCACAACATAAACACAACACAACAAATACCCAGAACCCTTTGTAGCACTAAATCTTCCGAGACGCTACAAGGTGTGTGTGTGTGGGGGGGGGGGAGGTTTGGTGGTAGCGGGGGTGTATTTTGTAGCGTCCCGAAAGAGTTAGTGCTGCAAAAGATTCTGGGTATTTGTTCTTTTGTGTTTATGTTGTGTTACGGTGCGGATGTTCTCCCGAAAAGTGTTTTTTATTTTTGTTTGGTGTGGGTTCACAGTGTGGCGTATATTTCTAACAGTGTTAAAGTTTTTTATACTGGCACCCTCAGTGTAACCTGTATCGCTGTTGATGAAGTATGCGTTGCATTCATTTGTGTATGCGTGCTGTAGCTGCACATATCTTGTGACTGGGTCTGAATGATGTTAGAATTGGGTGTACGAGATATGACTGTTGAACATCTTGTTCGATAATGAAAGTTGCCTCAGCTCAAAGCCTGAGCCCCGACATTAAAGAACTAGCATCTAAAAAAAGATGCCAGGTATCTGGCTTGGGCACATCAAATTAGATCAGTGTGTTGCAAACTGAGCAGTTTAAAGTCCTGAATGGTTGTTTTATTCATTGTTATTTTATTTTCAAATTTATTAGCCTGTGGATAAAGTTAATGTTGATATTTACCTCAGAAGGCTGCAAATAGAAAAGAGGCATTCAATTTGTATTTAAATTATATTTGATATGCAATTGATATTTTTTAATTATTATTATTATTATTTGAAACTCCATTTTGCATGTCACTATAAAGTTATATAAGCCTTGCTTGTTCAATATTCAATGCAAAACGTTTTTGGGTCCCTATTAAAAGGTTAATTTGTTCAACCTTGGCCCGCGGCTTTGTTCAGTTTTAAACTTTGGCCCACTCTGTATTTGAGTTTGACACCCCTGGTGAAGGTGAAGCTCTGTCATCCTGGAGGCCACGGGGAAGACCCAGGACACATTGGGAACACTATGTCTCCCGGCTGGCCTGGGAACGCCTCGGGATCCCCTGAGAAAAGGTCCTAGGTGAGGGATCAGACAAAGAGCAGCTCAAAGACCTTTATGAAAAGTACAAATCGAGGACCTAGATTTTTTCTCGCCCAGGCGCAGGTCACCGTGGCTCCCCTGTGGAGCCAGGCGCAGAGGTGGGGCACGATGGCGAGCGACTGGTGGCCGGGCCTGTCTCCATGGGGCCCTGCCGGGCTCATTTCGAAGAGGCAACGTGGGTCAACCCTCCAATGGGCTCACCACTCATGGGCCCATTGAGGTCATAGAGGTCGGATGCAGTGTGAACTGGGCGGCAGCCGAAGGCAGGGCACTTGGCAGTCCGATTATCGGCTACATAAGCTCGCTCTTGGGAAGTGGAACATCACCTCGCTGGGAGGGAAAGAGCCTAAGCTGGTGCGCGAGGTGAAGAAGTTCCGGCTAGATATAGTTGGACTCACTTCGACGCACAGCAAGGGCTCTGGAATCTGTTCTCTCAAGAGGGGCTGGACTCTCTTCCACTCTGGCGTTGCAAGCAATGAGAGGCTGGGGTGGCAATTGTTGTTGCTCAAAGCCTGCACGTTGGACTTTAACCCATTAGACGAGATGGTAGCTTCCCTCCGCCTTCGGGTTGGGTGACGGGTCCTGACTGTTGTTTGTGTTTACGCACCAAACAGCAGCTCAGAGTACCCACTCTTTTTGGATTCCCTTGAGGGAGTACTGGAGAGTGCTCCCTCGGGTGATTCCCTTGTTCTGTTGGGAGACTTCAATGCTCATGTTGGCAAGGACAGTGAAACCTGGAGAGTCGTGATTGGGAAAAATGGCCACCCGGATCTGAACCCAAGTGGTGCTTTGTTATTGGACTTTTGTGCTCGTCACGGATTGTCCATAACAAACACAATGTTCAAACATAAGGAAGAACTTTAAACATGTCACGAGGGAGGTGCTGGACATTGAGTCTGAGTGGACCATGTTCCGTGCCTCTCTTGTCGAGCCTGCTGATTGGAGCTGTGGCCTCAAGGTGTTTGGTGCCTGTCGTGGCGGTAATCCTAGAACTCGCTGGTGGCCACCAGCAGGGAGGGATGCCGTCAAGCTGAAGAAAGAGCCTATCGGGTCCTTTTGGCTCATGGGACTCCAGAGGCAGCGGGCATACCGACAGGCCAAGCAGTGCCTGGGGAATCTGTGGTGGACTCTCCTATTTCTGGGGCTTAGGTTGCCTAGGTAGTTAAAAAGCTCCTCTGTGGCAAGGCCCCGGTGGTGGATGAGTTCCTTAAGGCTCTGGATACTGTGGGGCTGTCTTGGTTGACATGACTCTGCAACATCGCGTGAACATTGGGGGTGGTACCTCTGGATTGGCACACCGGGGTGGTGGTTCCTCTCTTTAAGAAGGGGAACCGGAGGGTGTGTTCCAACTATCGTGAAACACACTCCTCAGCCTTCCCGGTAAGGTCTATTCATGTGTACTGGAGAGGAGGAAACTCGGATCCAGGACGAACAGTGTGGTTTTCGTCCTGGTCGTGGAACGGTAGACCAGGTCTATACTCTCGGCAGGGTCCTTGAGTGTGAAGCGACTGGGATGAGAATCAGCACCTCCAAGTCCAAGTCCATGGTTCTCGCGCAGGAAAGGGTCGAGTGCCATCTCCAGGTTGGGGAGGAGATCTTTCCCCAAGTGGAGGAGTTCAAGTACCAACAAGTCTTGTTCACGAGTGAGGATAGAGTGGATCGAGAGATCCACAGGCGGTTTGGTGCGGCGTCTTCAGTATTGAGGACGCTATATCGATCCGTTGTGGTGAAGAAGGAGCTGAGCCAGAAGGAAAAGCTCTCAATTTACCGTCGATCTACGTTCCCAGCTTTGGGTTATGACCGAAAGGACAAGCGGCCGAAATGCGTTTCCTCTGCCGGGTGGTGGGTCTCTACCTTAGAGACAGGGTGAGAAGCTCTGTCATCCGGGAGGAACTCAAAGTAAAGCCGCTGCTCCTCCACATTGAGAGGAGCCATGAGGTGGTTCGGGCATCTGCTCAGGATGCCACCCGAACGCCTCTAGGGAGGTGTGGCAGGAGGCCATGGGGAAGACCTAGGACACATTGGAAAGACTATGTCCCCGGCTGGCCTGGGAACGCCTCGGAATACCCCGAGAAGAGCTGGACGAAGTGGCTGGGGAGAGGGAAGTCTGGGATTTTCTGCTCAGGCTGCTGCCCCCGCAACCCGACCTCGGATAAGCGGAAGAAAATGGATGGATTTAGAATGACAGTTATACTGTCAGATTGAGTACAAAAACTAACTAAACCTTACACAATATAATGTTTCGCGGTCAGGCTTAGGCCTGACAGGGAAAAGGACGACCCTGCCATGCAGAGTCCAACAGGATATGGAGGGTATGGCATGGAGGGGGGGTGTACCTGGGACGCTAGGTACATCGTTGAGCCCTCTGGAGACGTCGTGGGCTTCAATCAACGAAACGTCGATGAAGCAGGGTGCCCACCTGAAGACCCCAATGACATACTTACCCTCCCTTTCACCACTCCACACCGACTGCTACCGTCAAGATTGTTCCTACTTACCAAAGGGATTGAAACATCTAGTTCTATTTGCTTTACTGATCTTCTGGAAGAAAAACCCAGTGACTGTTGTGAAAGGGCAGCTGACAACAAGGGAAAGACCTTGTGACAGCTTGGAGAGACAGCTGACAGGAGGAAATAGACCCCAACGGGGCTGTTATGGGCTAGCTACCCACAGCAGCAGGCTCCGTCACCCTATTAGGGCACAAGAGCCACCATATCTGGCTACAGAAAGTTCAAGAAGAAGAATACCCCTAGAGTCTGCGAGAGCAGGGGCGCAAGAAGACTCACAGGCTGATCTCCCGGTAACGACCCTTGGAATGGACACGACAATGAATGAAGGTAGTAGTAATACTCTTGAGAAACCAGCAGTTGGACATGTTCTTCAGATGTGTGTGTGTGGATGGGCTAAAGTAACATCAACCCATGGTCTTAAAGTTCACCAAGGACGGAAGAAATGCCTGAAAACCCCTAACCCAGGGCCCCGCATTGACCGGCTTCTGTTAAGAAGAAGGTTAAATCAGTCAGATGAAACTCAGCGGCAGGAAGAAACCCACAGTCCGCAGAGCATCAGCACCCCGCAGGATGAGGAGGAAGCATCAGGCAGAACCACCAGTCCAAGACCATACCCAGTACACCGCAAAAAGGAAAACATGCAAGGACGTAAGCCGTTGGTGAAATGGCCAAAGTCTAACAGCAAGGAGTGGGAAACCATCAACATAGACTTAAGCCTTATCCTAAGTAACATCAAAGGATCAGCCGAAAAGAAGCTGGAGAAGATGGGTGACCTAATCTACAGCTACGGAGAGAAGAGATGTGGAGTGAAGGAAAAAGTCAGAAAGGAAGACATGCTTCCCGCCCCCAAATCTCGTCGGCTTCAAGAAATCCATCTACTTGTAAAAGAAAGGCGACAGCTAAGGAAGGTGTGGAGAAAGGCAACAGCAGAAGAAAGGGAAGGCATCGACCTCCTTCAAGAGGAATTAAAACAGAGGCTCTCAAAACTCCGTCGAGCGGAAAGCCTAAGGATGCGTCGGAAGAAGAAAGAAAAAGCCAGAACCAACTTCTACAAAGACCCCTTTAAATTTGTGAAAGGGATTTTCACAAAAGAGAAGAGTGGATCTCTGAAAACATCAAAAGACCAGGTTGAAGAATATCTGAGAACCATCTATACTGATGAGAAGAAACATGAACCGGTCATTGTCCCCACTGACATCCCTCCTATATCACCCGCAAAACATCAGGTTGATGTCAGCCCTCCCAAGCTGAGCGAGGTGAAGCAGGCAGTAAAAAAGGCAAGATCGGCATCTGCCCCAGGCCCTAATGGTGTTTCGTATAGTGTCTACAAGAACGCTCCGGAGGTTCTGAAATTCCTGTGGAAAAACATGAGAGTGGTGTGGGACAAGCAGATCATCCCGAAAGCCTGGCGAAGAGCGGGAGGAGTGCTTATCCCAAAAGAAAAGAACTCGACCACCATTGAACAGTTTCGCCAAATAAACCTTCTGAACATCGAAGGCAAGATTTTCTTCAGCGTATTGGCACAGCGACTAACAGAGTATCTGAAGCAAAACCACTTCATTGATACATCGATCCAAAAGGCTGGCATAGCAGGCTTCTCTGGATGCCTCGAACATAACAGCATCTTATGGCATCAAATCCAGACTGCGAAAAAAGAAGGAAAAGATCTTCATGTCTTGTTCCTTGATCTGGCCAACGCCTATGGATCAGTCCCTCATTCATTGCTGTGGACTGCCTTTGAATTCTTCCAAGTGCCAACTACAATCACAAATCTCGTAAAACACTATTTCCAGGATTTGCAGTTTTGCCTCACAACAACAGGCTTCACCACAAAGTGGCAAACTCTGGAAGTAGGCATCATGGCTGGGTGCACCATCTCCCCATTGGCCTTTACGATGGCAATGGAAATCATTATTAGAGCATCGAAATGGGTGGTTGGAGGAGAACGACTACAATGTGGTCAGAGATTACCACCAATTCGAGCCTATATGGACGATATAACAACACTCACAACAACTGTCCCCTGCACCAAGAGACTGCTGGAGAAACTTCATTCAAATATAACATGGGCACGGATGAAGTTAAAGCCCAGCAAGTGCAGAAGTATCTCCATTGTGAAAGGCCAAGTCACAGACAAGAGATTTCATGTCAGCGGAACACCAGTACCAACTGTTTCAGAAATGCCAGTAAAGAGCTTGGGAAGGTGGTACGACGCAAGGCTCAAAGACACCGAACAGTTTGAGCAACTAAAAAAGGATACCATCACTTACATGGATTGCATCAATAAAACCTTGTTGCCAGGAAAACTTAAGTTGTGGTGTTTTCAATTTGGCATACTCCCAAGACTCTTGTGGCCTTTAACTGTGTACGAAATCCCCATCACCAAGGTTGAAAAATTGGAACGTGTGATAAGCACACAGCTGAAACAGTGGCTTGGAGTTCCAAGATGCTTCAGTTCTATTGGACTACATGGGCATGGCAAATTGGAATTACCAATCTCAGGACTGGTGGAAGAATTCAAATGCACCAAAGCAAGGCTGGTCATGACGCTAACTGAAACTGAGGATGCAGTCATTCGAACAGCGGCCCCCCGAGTAACAGCGGGAAGGAAGTGGATTCCATCAGAAGCTGTTCAGAGTGCAAAGTCTGCTCTTCAATTCAGAGATGTGGTTGGGCAAGTACAGCATGGGAGAGCAGGGCTCGGGCTCATCCCAAAACCTCCCCTATGGCACAAAGCAACATCAGAGCAGAAGAGACGGCTAGTAGTAGAGGAAGTCAGGAGACAGGAGGAGGGAGAGCGACATGCTAAAGCCGTCTCAATGGCCAAGCAGGGGAGATGGACCAACTGGGAAAGCCTGGAGAAGAAAAAGCTCAACTGGTATGACATCTGGCAGATGGAGGGAGCACGACTGAGTTTTATAATCAGAGCCACGTACGACCTGCTACCGTCCCCTATAAATCTGAAAACCTGGTACGGAGAAGATCCCGCCTGTTCCCTGTGTCAAGTACCTGCATCTCTAAGGCATATCCTATCAGGGTGTACTATAAGTCTCACCCAAGGACGCTATACTTGGCGGCATAACCAAGTACTCAGAGAGCTTGCATCAACACTGGAACAGAGGCGAACCACCACAAACAATCTCCCACTAACACCAGCAGGAAAGGTCCACTTCACACAATTTGTACCAGCTGGCAAACATCAAGAGTGTCAAACAACACCAAATAATGCAAGCATCCTGCAGTCGGCTCGAGATTGGAAATTGGAAGTGGACCTTGATAAAAAGCTTGTGTTTCCCCCAGAAATAATGGCTACAACACTCCGGCCAGACATGGTCCTGTGGTCTCCAACAGCAAAACTGGCTTATGTCGTGGAACTGACAGTACCATGGGAAGAAGGGGTTGAAGAGGCTTACGAAAGGAAAAAAACCAAATATTCTGACCTGGCAGCTGAAGCATCCCAGAACGGCTGGAAGACCAGCATTTTCCCAGTAGAGGTGGGATGCAGGGGATTTATTGCCACATCTACCATCAGTCTGTTGAGAAAAATGGGGGTGAAAGGACGCTCCCTCCAACAGACTATCAAGTCCATGTCAAGAGCTGCCGAAAAAGCCAGCAACTGGCTCTGGATTAAGCGCAAGGACCCCAATTGGGCAGTAAAATGAGAGACAATGGTATGCGGTCAGGCTTAGGCCTGACTCAGGGAAAAGGACGACCCTGCCATGCAGAGTCCAACAGGATATGGAGGGTATGGCATGGAGGGGGGTGTACCTGGGACGCTAGGTACATCGTTGAGCCCTCTGGAGACGTTGTGGGCTTCAATCAACGAAACGTCGATGAAGCAGGGTGCCCACCTGAAGACCCCAATGACATACTTACCCTCCCTTTCACCACTCCACACCGACTGCTACCGTCAAGATTGTTCCTACTTACCAAAGGGATTGAAACATCTAGTTCTATTTGCTTTACTACTAGTAAAACTCACAAAGATACATATCTCCAGGCATTATTAGCCATTTTGCATGTGTGGTTTAGGAGTTATGTTTAAATAAATAACTGTCAGATTGAGTGTGACAGTAAACTGTCATAGTGAGTAAAACCCTTATTTTGTATTTGCAAACCTTACAAAAACAACTAAATCTAGTTAAACTCACACAGATACAATATTACAGGCATTTTTAGACACAATGCATGTTTGGTTTTAGAGTTATGTTTATACAACTTTCATATTTAGTATGACAGTTATACTGTCATATTGAATAAAAACAAAAACTAACTTGTGTCTTTGTAAACCTTACAAAATACCATTTTTCTAGTAAAACTAACTAAGATACATGCTCCAGGCATTATTAGCTATTTTGCATGTGTTGTTTGAGTTATGTTTAAATAACTGTCATATTGAGTGTGACAGTATACTGTCATAAAACCCAATTTTTGTATTTGCAACCCTGATTCTAGTAAAACTCACATATATACAATATTACAGGCAGTTTTGGACATAATGGTTTGGTTTTGGAGTTATGTTTATATAACTTTCATATATAGTATGACAGCTAAACTGTTATATTGAGTAAAAAAACTAACTTGTGTTTGTCATAAAACCCAATTTTTGTATTAGCAAACCATACAACTGATTCAAATAAAACTCACATGGATTCAATATTACAGGCATTTTCAGACATTTTGCATGTTTGGTTTAGGAATTATGTTGTAATACATAATACAATACAAATAATTTTTGTGTTTGCAAGCCTTAAAAAAAGCATATGTTTCCAGTAAAACTCCCAAAGATGCATTATTTCAGGCATTATTAGCCATTTTTCAGGTGTGGTTTAGGAGTTATGTTTAAATAACTGTCATATTGAGTGTGGCGTTATACTGTCATATTGAGTTAAAAAAATCTAACTTGTGTCTTTGCAAACCTTACAAAAGAAAATGTTTCTAGCAACACTCACAAAGATAATTTTTTTTCACGCTATTAGACATGTTTCATGTGTATTTAGGAGTTATAATTAAATAACTTTCATATTGAGTGTTAAAGTTATAATGTCATTATGTGTAAAACCTAATTTTTGTATTTGCAAACCTTACAAAAACAATTGATTCTAGTAAAACTTACATAAATTCAATATTACAGGCATTTTTAGACAATTCACATGTTTGGTTTAAAAATTGTGTTTGAATACATTTGTATTGCTTTTTTCGCATTATCTCAGGATTCTAAGATCATTACTTAAATATTGAGTAAAACACTACTTTTTGTTTTTGCAAACCTTACAAACCCACATGAATACATTATTATAAGCAATTTTAGACATGACACACGTTTGGTTCTGGAGTTATGTTTATATAACTTTTATATTTAGTATGACTGTTATACTGTCATATTGAATAAAAAAAAACTAGCTTGTGTCTTTGCAAACTTTACAAAAGATCATTTTTCTAGTAAAACTAACAAAGATACATGTCTCCAGGCATTATTACCCATTTTGCATGGGTTGTTTAGGAATTATGTTTAAATACATTTTTATTGCTTTTTTCGCATTATCTCAGGATTCTTAGATCATTACTTTCATATTGAGTAAAAAACTACTTTTGTTTTTGCAAACCTTACAAACTCACATAAATAAATTATTACAGGCATTTTTAGACATGACACATGTTTGGTTTTGGAGTTATGTTTACATAACTTTCATATTTAGTATGACTGTTATACTGTCATATTGAATAAGAAAAAACTAGCTTGTGTCTTTGCAAACTTTACAAAAGATAATTTTTCTAGTAAAACTAACAAAGATACATGTCTAAAGGCATTACTTCCCATTTTACATGGGTTGTTTAGGAATTATGTTTAAATACATTTTTATTGCTTTTTTCGCATTATCTCACGATTCTAAAATCCTTACTTTCATATTGAGGAAAAAACTACTTTTTGTTTTATAAACCTTACAAACTCACATAAATACATTATTACAGGCATTTTTAGACATAACACATGTTTGGTTTTGGAGTTATGTTTTGATAACTTTCATATTTAGTAGGACTGTTATACTGTCATATTTAATTTTAAAAAACTAGCTTGTGTCTTTGCAAACTTTACAAAACATAATTTTTCTAGTAAAACTAACAAAGATAAATGTGTCCAGGCATTATTACCCATTTTGCATGGGTTGTTTAGGAATTATGTTTAAATACATTTTTATTGCTTTTTTCGCATTATCTCAGGATTCTAAGATCAGTACTTTCATATTGAGAAAAAAACTACTTTTTGTTTTTGCAAACCTTACAAACTCACATAAATACATTATTACAGGCATTTTTAGACATGACACATGTTTGGTTTTGGAGTTATGTTTATATAACTTTCATATTTAGTATGACTGTTATACTGTCATATTGAATAAAAAAAATTAGCTTGTGTCTTTGCAAACTTTACAAAAGATCATTTTTCTAGTAAAACTAACAAAGATACATGTCTCCAGGCATTATTACCCTTTTTGCCTGGGTAGTTTAGGAGTTATGTTTAAATACATTTTTATTGCTTTTTTCGCATTATCTCAGGATTCCAAGATCATTACTTTCATATTGAGTAAAAAACTACTTTTTGTTTTTGCAAACCTTACAAACTCACATAAATACATTATTACAGGCATTTTTAGACATGACACATGTTTGGTTTTGGAGTTATGTTCATATAACTTTCATATGTAGTATGACTGTTATACTGTCTTATTGAATAAAAACAACTAGCTTGTGTCTTTGCAAACTTTACAAAAAATACATTTTCTAGTAAAACTAACAAAGATACATGTCTCCAGGCATTATTACCCATTTTGCCTGGGTTGTTTAGGAGTTATGTTTGAATACATTTTTATTGCTTTTTTCGCATTATCTCAGGATTCTAAGATCATTACTTTCATATTGAGTAAAAAACTACTTTTTGTTTTTGCAAACCTTACAAACTCACATAAATACATTATTACAGGCATTTTTAGACATGACACATGTTTGGTTTTGGAGTTATGTTCATATAACTTTCATATTTAGTATGACTGATATACTGTCATATTGAATTTAAAAAAACTAGTTTGTGTCTTTGCAAACTTTACAAAAGATCATTTTTCTAGTAAAACTAACAAAGATACATGTCTCCAGGCATTATTACCCATTTTGCATGGGTTGTTTAGGAATTATGTTTAAATACATTTTTATTGCTTTT
This sequence comes from Entelurus aequoreus, assembly GCF_033978785.1. Taxonomy (NCBI): domain Eukaryota; kingdom Metazoa; phylum Chordata; class Actinopteri; order Syngnathiformes; family Syngnathidae; genus Entelurus; species Entelurus aequoreus. The sequence goes on from NW_026907998.1 coordinate 95,412, forward strand.
TTCGCATTATCTCAGGATTCTAAGATCATTACTTTCATATTGAGTAAAAAACTACTTTTTGTTTTTGCAAACCTTACAAACTCACATTAATACATTATTACAGGCATTTTTAGACATGACACATGTTTGGTTTTGGAGTTATGTTTATATAACTTTCATATTTAATATGACTGTTATACTGTCATATTGAATAAAAAAAAACTGGCTTGTGTCTTTGCAAACTTTACAAAAGATCATTTTCCCAGTAAAACTAACAAAGATACATGTTTCCAGGCATTATTAGCCATTTTGCATATGTTGTTTAGGAGTAATGTTTAAATACATTTTTATTGCTTTTTTCGCATTATCTCAGGATTTTAAGAACATTACAGTCATATTGAGTAAAAAAACTACTTTTTGTGTTTGCAAGATTTAAAAAAGCATGTGTTTCGAGTAAAACGGCCAAGGATGCATTATTTCAGGCATTATTAGCCATTTTTCATGTGTGGTTTGAGTTATGGTTAAATAACTGTCATATACTGTCAGTTATGACATAGTAAGTAAAACCTAATTCATGTATTTGCAAACTTTACAAAATCATTTAAATCTAGTAAAACTCACATGGATTCAATATTACAGACATTTTTAGACATTTTGCATATTTGGTTTAGGAATTATGTTGGAATCATTTTTTTTTAATTTGTTCGTATTTTCTCAGAATTTTAGAACATTACTGTCATATTGAGTAAAGAAATAATTTTTGTGTTTGCAAGCCTTAAAAAAACATATGTTTCGAGTAAAACTTACAAGAATGCATTATTTCAGGCATTGTTAATCATTTTTCATGTGTAGTTTAAGAGTTATGTTTAAATAACTGTCATATTGAGTGTGGCAGTTATACTGTCATATTGAGTAAAAAAAACTAACCTGTCTTTGCAAACCTTACAAAAGAAAATGTTTCTAGTAACACTCACAAAGATACATTTTTTCACGCATTATTAGACATGTTTCATGTGTGGTTAGGAGTTATAAATAAATAATTGTCATATTGAGTGTTACAGTTTTAATGTCATTATGTGTAAAACCTAATTTTTGTATTTGCAAACCTTACAAAAACAATTGATTCTAGTAAAACTTATATAGATTCAATATTACAGGATTTTTTAGACATTTTACATGTTTGGTTTAAAATTTGTGTTTGAATACATTTGTATTGCTTTTTTCGCATTATCTCAGGATTCTAAGAACATTACTTTCATATTGAGTAAAAAACTACTTTTTGTTTTTGCAAACCTTACAAACTCACATAAATAGATTATTACAGGCATTTTTAGACATGCTACATGTTTGGTTTTGGAGTTATGTTTATATAACTTTCATATTTAGTATGACTGTTATACTGTCATATTTAATAAAAAAACGAGCTTGTGTCTTTGATATCTTTACAAAAGATAATTTTTTTAAACTAACAACGTTACATGTCTCCCTAGGCATTATTAGCCATTTTGCATGTGTTGTTTAGGAGTTAGGTTTAAATACATTTTTATTGCTTTTTTCCCATTATCTCAGGGTTCTAAGAACATTACAGTCAAGTAAAAAACTACTTTTTGTGTTTGCAAAATATAAAACTCAGTAAAACTCCCAATGATTCATTATTTCAGGCATTATTAGCCATTTTTTTGTGTGGTTTATGAGTTATGTTTAAATAACTGTCATATTGAGTGTGATTTTGTCATTGTGAGTAAAACCTAATTTTTGTATTTGCAAACCTTACAAAAACAACCGATGGTTTTGGAGTTATATTTATATAACCTGCTTTCTGAGCCGCCACCTTTGTGGTTTGCGTGTCCCACTGATCCAGGACAAACAGGTCCTAGGTGAGGGATCAGACAAAGAGCAGCTCAAAGACCTTTATTAAAAGTACAATTGAGGACCTAGATTTTTTCTCGCCCGGACGCAGGTCACCGTGGCTCCCCTGTGGAGCCAGGCCCAGAGGTGTGGCACGATGGCGATTGACGGGCCTGTCCCCATGGGGCCCAGCCGTGCTCAGCTCGAAGAGGCAACGTGGATCCCCCCTCCAGGGCTCACCACTCATGGGCTGGGTCATAGAGGGTGCAGTGTGAGCTGGGCGGCAGCCGAAGGCAGGGCACTTGGTGGTCCGATTATCGGCTACATAAGCTGGCTCTTGGGACATGGAACGTCACCTCGCTGGGAGGGAAGGAGCCTGAGCTGGTGCTTGAGGTGGAGACATTCCCGGCTAGATATAGTTGGACTCACAGCAAGGGCTCTGGAACCTGTTCTCTCAGAGGGGCTGGACTGAGCTGAACTTTCATTACTTGCAACGCCAGAGTGGAAGAGATTCCACACTGGCGTTGCAACTAATGAGAGGCTGGGGTGGCAATTCTTGTTGCCCCCCCGGCTCAAAGCCTGCACGTTGGACTTTAAACCCAATAGACGAGATGGTAGCTTCCTTCAGCCTTCGGGTTGGGTGACGGGTCCTGACTGTTGTTTGTGTTTACACACCAAACAGCAGCTCAGAGTACCAACTCTTTTTGGATTCCCTTGAGGGAGGACTGGAGATTGCTCCCTCTGGTGATTCCCTTGTTCTGCTGGTGGACTTCAACGCTATGTTGGCAACGACAGTGAAACCTGGAGAGTCGTGATTGGGAAAAATGGCCACCCGGATCTGAACCCAAGTGGTGCTTTGTTATTGGACTTTTGTGCTTGTCACGGATTGTCCATAACAAACAAAATGTTCAAACATAAGGGTGTCCATATCTGCACTTGGCACAAGGACACCCTCGGCCGCATGATTGACTTTGTAGTTGTGTCATGGGATTTGCGGCCTCATGTTTTGGACACTCGGTGAAGAGAGGGGCAGAGCTTTCTACCAACCACCACCTGGTGGTGAGCTGGCTCCGATGGTAGGGGAGGATGCCGGTCAGACCTGGCAGGCCCAAACGTATTGTAAGGGTCTGCTGGGAACACCTAGCAGAGTCTCCTGAAGAACTTTGAACATGTCCGGAAGAACTTTGAACATGTCACGAGGGAGGTGCTGGACATTGAGTCTGAGTGGACCATGTTCCGTTCCTCTCTTGTTGAGCCAGCTGATTGAAGCTGTGGCCGCAAGGTGTTTGGTGCCTGTCGTGGCGGTAATCCACCAGCAGTGAGGGATGCTGTCAAGCTGAAGAAAGAGCCACCGGGTCCTTTTGGCTCATGGGACTCCAGAGGCAGTGGGCATACCGACAGGCCAAGCGAGACCTCCTCAGTCCCACCAACACGTCTTCCTATGAGGAAACAGTGCCTGGGAAGTCTGTGGTGGGCTCTCCTATTTCTGGGGCTGAGGTTGCCAAGGTAGTTAAAAAGCTCCTCGGTGGCAAGGATAGGAGCTCCGTCCGGAGTTCCTTAAGGCTCTGGATGCTGTGGGGCAGTCTTGGTTGACACGACTCTGCAACATTGCGTCTACATCGGGGGCGGTACCTCTGGATTGGCAGACCGGGGTGGTGGTTCCTCTCTTTAAGAAGGGGAACCGGAGGGTGTGTTCCAAATATCGTAGATCACACTCCTCAGCCTTCCCGGTAAGGTCTATTCATGTGTAATGGAGAGGAGGAACCTCGGATCCAGGACAAACAGTGTGGTTTTCGTCCTGGTCGTGGAACGGTAGACCAGCTCTATACTCTCGGCAGGGTCCTTGAGTGTGCATGGGAGTTTGCCCAACCAGTCTACATAAGTTTTGTGGACTTGGAGAAGACATTCGACCTTGGCCCCCGGTAAATCCTGTGGGGAGTGCTCAGAGAGTATGGAGTATCGGCATGTCTGATTGTGGCGGGTGTCTCCCTGTATGATCAGTGTCAGAGCTTGGTCCGCATTGCCGGCAGTATGTCGGACCCCTTTCCAGTGAGGGTTGGACTCCGCCAAGGCTGCCCTTTGTCACCGATTCTGTTCATAACTTTAATGGACAGAATATCTAGGCGCAGTCATGGCTTTGAGGATCCCCTCAACGCCATGACTGCGCCTGGTTTGGTGGCTGCAGGATTAGGTCTCTGCTTTTTGCAGATGATGTGGTCCTGATGGCTTCAACTGGCCAAGATCTTCAGCTTTCATTGGATCGGTTCGCAGTGAATCGACTGGGATGAGAATCAGCACCTCCAAGTCCGAGTCCATGGTTCTCGCCCGGGAAAGGGTGGAGTGCCATCTCGAGGTTGGGAAAGAGATCTTGCCCCAAGTGAAGGAGTTCAAGTACCTAGGAGTCTTGTTCACGAGTGAGGATAGAGTGGATTGTGAGATCTACAGGCGGATCGGTGCGGCGTCTTCAGTAATGAGGACGCTATATCGATCCGTTGTGGTGAAGAAGGAGCTGAGCCAGAAGGAAAAGCTTTCAATTTACCGGTCGATCAACGTTCCCATCCTCACCTATGGTCATGAGCTTTGGGTTATGACCGAAAGGACAAGGTCACGGGTACAAGCGGCCGAAATGAGTTTCCTCCGCCGGGTGGTGGGTCTCTCCCTTAGAGATAGGGTGAGAAGCTCTGTCATCTGGGAGGAACTCAGTGTAAAGCCGCTGCTCCTCCACTTTGAGAGGAGCCAGATGAGGTGGTTCGGGCATCTGCTCAGGATGCCACCCGAACGCCTCCCTAGGTCCGAACGGCAGGAGGCCATGGGGAAGACCTAGGATACATTGGAAAGACTATGGCCTGGGAACGCCTCGGGATCCCCCGAGAAGAGCTGGACGAAGTGGCTGGGGAGAAGGAAGTCTGGGCTCTCTGCTTAGGCTGCTGCCCCCGCAACCCAACCTCGGATAAGCGGAAGAAAATGGATGGATTTAGTATGACAGTTATACTGTCATATTGAGTGTGACAGTATACTGTCATAAAACCCAATTTTTGTATTTGCAAACCTGATTCTAGTAAAACTCACATCTATACAATATTACAGGCAATTTTGGACATAATGCACGTTTGGTTTTGGAGTTATTTTCATATAACTTTAATATATAGTATGACATCTATACTGTTATATTGAGTAAAAAAACTAACTTGTGTCTGTCATAAAACTCAAGTTTTGTATTTGCAAACCTTACAAAAACAAATGATTCTAGTAAAACTCACATGGATTCAATATTACAGGCATTTTTAGACATTTTGCATGTTTGGTTTAGGAATCATGTTGGAATACATTTGTATTGTTTTTTTCACATTATCTCAGCATTTTAAGAACTTGCTGTCATATTGAGTAAAAAAAACGTTTTGTGTTTGCAAGCCTTAAAAAAACAACCGATTCTAGTAAAACTCACATTGATACAATATTACAGGCATGTTTAGACATCTTGCATGTTTGGTTTTGGAGTTATGTTTATATAACCTGCTTTCTGAGCCGCCACCTTTGTGGTTTGCGTGTCCCACTGATCCTAGGAGCTATGTTGAGGCATGTATGAGGCTTCTATGCCCCCTGGTAGGGTGCCCCAAGACAAACAGGTCCTAGGTGAGGAATCAGACAAAGAGCAGCTCAAAGACCTTTATGAAAAGTACAAATCGAGGACCTAGATATTTTCTCGCCCGGACGCGGGTCACCGGGACTCCCCTGTGGAGCCAGGCCCAGAGGTGGGGCACGATGGCGAGCGACTGGTGCCCATGGGGCCCAGCTCGAAGAGGCAACGTGGGTCCCCCCTGCAATAGGCTCACCACTCATGGGCTGGGTCATAGAGGTCGGGTGCAGTGTTAGCTGGGCGGAAGCCGAAGGCAGGGCACTTGGCGGTCCGATTATCGGCTACATAAGCTCGCTCTTGGGACGTGGAACGTCACCTCGCGAGGTGGAGAAGTTCCCGGCTAGATAAAGCTGGACTCACTTCGACGCACAGCAAGGGCTCTGGAACCTGTTCTCTCAAGAGGGGTTGGACTCTCTTCCACTCTGGCGTTGCAAGTAATGAGAGGCTGGGTTGGCAATTCTTGTTGCCCCCCCGGCTCAAAGCCTGCACGTTGGACTTAACCCAGAAGACGAGATGGTAGCTTCCCTCCGCTTTCGGGTTGGGTGACGGGTCCTGACTGTTGTTGGTGTTTACGCACCAAACAGCAGCTCAGAGTACCCACTCTTTTTGGATTCCCTTGAGAGTGCTCCCTCGGGTGATTCCCTTGTTCTGCTGGGGGTCTTCAACGCTCATGTTGGCAACGACTTTGAAACCTGGAGAGTCGTGATTGGGAAAAATGGCCACCCGGATCTGAACCCAAGTGGTGCTTTGTTATTGGACTTTTGTGCTCGTCACGGATTGTCCATAACAAACACAATGTTCAAACATAAGGGTGTCCATATGTGCACTTGGCACCAGGACACCCTCGGCCGCAGTTCCATTATTGACTTTGTAGTTGTGTCATGGGATTTGCGGCCTCATGTTTTGGACACTCGGGTGAAGAGAGGGGCGAGCTTTCTACCGATCACCACCTGGTGAGCTGGCTCCGATGGTGGGGTAGGATCCCGGACAGACCTGGCAGGCCCAAACGCATTGTGAGAGTCTTTTGGGAATGCCTAGCAGAGTCTCCTGTCAGAGAGAGTTTCTTTTTCCACCTCCGGAGGAACTTTGAACATGTCACAAAGGAGGTGCTGGACATTGAGTCTGAATGGATCATGTTCCGTGCCTCTCTTGTCAAGCCAGCTGATTGGAGCTGTGGCCGCAAGGTGTTTGGTGCCTGTCGTGGCGGTAATCCTAGAACCCGCTGGTGGCCACCAGCAGTGCGGGATGCCGTCAAGCTGAAGAAAGAGCTTATCTGGTCCTTTTGGCTCATGGGACTCCAGAGGCAGCGGGCATACCGACAGGCCAAGCAGTGCCTGGGGAATCTGTGGTGGGCTCTCCTATTTCTGGGGCTGAGGTTGCCAAGGTAGTTTTAAAAGCTCCTCGGTGGCAAGGCCCCGGGGGTGGATGAGCTCCATCCGGAGTTCCTTAAGGCTCTGGATGCTGTGGGGCTGTTTTAGTTGACAAGACTCTGCAACATCGCGTGGACATCAGGGGCGGTACCTCTGGATTGGCAGACCGGGGTGGTGGTTCCTCTCTTTAAGAAGGGGAACCGGAGGGTGTGTTCCAACTATCGTAAATCACACTCCTCAGCCATCCCGGTAAGGTCTATTCATGTGTACTGGAGAGGAGGAACCTCGGATCCAGGACGAACAGTGTGGTTTTCGTCCTGGTCGTGGAACGGTAGACCAGCTCTATACTCTCGGCAGGGACCTTGAGTGTGCATGGGAGTTTGTCCAACCAGTCTACATGTGCTTTGTGGACTTGGAGAAGACATTCGACCGTGGCCACCCCGGGAAGTCCTGTGGGGAGTGCTCAGAGAGTATGGGGTATCGGCATGTCTGATTGTGGCGGGTCGCTCCCTGTATGATCAGTGTCAGAGCTTGGTCCGCATTGCCAGCAGTAAGTTGGCTGCCCTTTGTCACCAAATGTGTTCATAAATTTTATGGACAGAATTTCTAGGCGCAGTCATGGCGTTGAGGGGATCTGGTTTGGTGGCTGCAGGATTAGGTCTCTCCTTTTTGCAGATAATGTGGTCCTTATGGCTTTAACTGGCCAGGATCTTCAGCTCTCATTTGATTGGTTCGCAGCCGAGTGTGAAGCGACTGGGATGAGAATCAGCACCTCCAAGTCCGAGGTTCTCGCCCGGGAAAGGGTGGAGTGCCATCTCGAGGTTGGGCAGGAGATCTTGCCCCAAGTGGATGAGTTCAAGTACCTGGAGTCTTGTTCATGAGTGAGGGAAGAGTGGATCGTGAGATGCACAGGCTGGTCGGTGCGGCGTCTTCAGTAATGAGGACGCTATATCGATTCGTTGTGGTAAGAAGGAGCTGCGCCAGAAGGAAAAGCTCTCAATTGACCGGTCAATCTACGTTCCCATCCTCACCTATGGTCATGAGCTTTGGGTTATGACCGAAAGGACAACATCACGGGTACAAGCGGCCGAAATGAGTTTTCTCCGCTGGGTGGCGGGTCTTTCCCTTACTGTAAGAATTTTCACCGTTTAATTACAGTAACCTACTGGCAGCTAATGGTTCCAGTATAAAACTGTTTTTCTACAGCACACATACTGTGATTTATCACTACAGTTTATTACTGTAAAAAGTATCACAGTACTGTGCTGTATCAAATATACGCTTCACAGCATAATACTGTCATCTGTTTAGCGGCATTACACTGTTATTTTAGTGTATCTACTGTAATATCCATTAACAGTTAATTACAGTAAAATAATTGTAAGCACTATAGACTGAGCTTTACAGTATAATGCCACTAGAAGTTAATGAGTTGAACTTTTAATTTTTCAAAATCAAAATCCCTGCAATCTGCTGGCATAAAAATGACTGGAGAAATGGCCTTGCAAGATTATGTTTTTATTAACCAATTATTTATTGTGCATCAAATACATTCAAAGTACATTTAGTGCATTCTTCTTATTTTCAGTAAAGCATTTTAACATTTATAACATGTCCACTTAATTTCTAACTGGAGACAAAACACTGAACACGAGTCCAGTGTTTAGTTGTCGGCTACATAAAGCCCCACTCAAAGTCTGTGAGATGTTTTATAAGGGTGGCTACGTGAGGATTTACAGTTGCTGCCTTTTTCTGGACCAGCTTCCCGGTCTTCTTGGACACCACCTTTCCCTGGCTAGCCTTTGTTCCCCTCTCAGGGTTAACGCCAATGAATCGCCTAAAAAAGAGAGAAAGCATAATAGATATTCTGTTGTGATTGAAGATTACTTGTAGTCGATACAGAACCCCCCTCACATTGTTATTTAGGAATATGCACTGCACAAATATTAATATCAATTTTAGGATATATGTGAGCCTATACCATAACCACAGCTGTAGATGAGTGAATGCTCTAAAACCCATTAAGACAAATTCAGAGAGGAAGACAATGGTAAAGCCTCCCCAAACCCTCTCTCTATTTATGTTTTCTCTCCATCTACGGGACCGTGTATTTACGCTGATGTTTCCTGCTTTCACCCATTTAACATATCGTTACCTGCTCATTACCTATCTTCTCTGCATCCTGGGGTCACACTGGTGCTTCTTGCTTTTACCCATTCAACATATCTTTACCTGCACATTACCTACCTTCTCTGCATAGTGTGGTCACGCTGGTGCTTTCTACCTTTACCCATTCAACATATCGTTACCTGCACATTACCTACCTTCTCTGTATCCTGGAGTCAAGCTGGTGTTTCCTGCCTTTACTCATTCAACATATCTTTACCTGCACATTACCTACCTTCTCTGTATCCTGGCATCAAGCTGGTGTTTCCTGCCTTCACCCATTCAACATATCTTTACCTGCACATTACCTACCTTCCCTGCATCCTTGGGTCACACTGGTGCTTCTTTCTTTCACCATACAACATATCTTCACCTGCACATACCTACCTTGTCTGCATGGCCTCGACCACACCTGCGCTTCCTTCTTTCACCCATTCAACATACCTTCACCCGCACATTACCTACCTTCCCTGCATGGTGGGGTCACACTGGTGCTTCCTGCCTTTACCCATTCAACATATCTTCACCCGCACATTACCTACTTGCTCTGCATTCTCGGGTCAAGCTGGTGCTTCCTGCCATCATCCAGTCAACATATCTTTACCTGCAAATTACCTACTTTTTCTGCATCCTGGGGTCAAACAGGTGCTTCCTTCTTTGACCCAGTCAACATATCTTTACCTGCACATTACCTACCTTCTCTGTATCCTAGAGTCAAACTGGTGCTTCGGTCCCTAATAAGAAGGTCCACAAAGGAACAGAAGAGTCATTGATTTAAGGCACACAATTGGGGAAATGACAAGTCAAATTCCTGAACAGAGGTGAGAAATATAAAATAAAATATCCTAACAGTATTTTAACAGTATCAAGAGGATTTACCTTTGAACAAATTCCAATGTCCGAGGACCTTCCTCTTGGTATTCCAAGTTGAACACATAGTATGTGGCAAGAAGGGCAGCAAGCCCTGAGATTAAGCTAGGTTGGACGCCTTTGCAGATGACATCACCTTCCATGCTGATCATCCAACGTTTTATTGTGACTTTGTCACCAGCAACTGGTACAGTCAAGAAATGCAGTTTATGTTCCTAAACAGTATCCAATATGGGTAGCATTTTAAAAGTATTTGGAATGGCCACCTCACTCGCTCTCTCTTTCCTCTGTTTACATCTAGTCTCCTAAGGCAGTGGTTCTCAAATGGGGGTACGCGTACTCCTGGGGGTACTTGAAGGTATGCCAAGGGGTACGTGAGATTTTTTTTAAATATTCTAAAAATAGTAACAATTCAAAAATCCTTTATAAATATATTTATTGAATAATACTTCGACAAAATATGAATGTAAGTTCATAAACTGAACAACTAATCAAGTAGGCTATTCCATTCATTACCATAAAGCCAGAGTTTCCCCCATGCCATGATGGTTTGACTCTACCTGGCGGTGCCACACGGCACCAACTGTCAATCAACTATCCATGTAGAAAACAATGGAGGCTTGGTTAAAGCGTAGTGGACATGTTCCATAAATATTGATGTTAAAGATTTCTTTTTTTGTGAAGAAATGTTGAGAATGAAGTTCATGAATCCAGATGGATCTCTATTGCAATCCCCAAAGAGGGCACTTTAAGTTGATTACTTCTATGTGTAAAAATATTTATTTATAATTGAATCACTTGTTTATTTTTCAACAAGTTTTTAGTTATTTTTTATATCTTTTTTTCCAAATAGTTCAAGAAAGACCACAACAAATGAGCAATATTTTGCACTGTTATACAATTTAATGAATCAGAAACTGATGACATAGTGTTGTATTTTACTTCTTTATCTCTTTTTTTCAACCAAAAATGCTTTGCTCTGATTAGGGGGTACTTGAATTTAAAAAATGTTCACAGGGGTACATCACTGAAAAAAGGTTGGGAACCACTGTCCTAAGGCAGTGGTTCTCAACCTTTTTTCAGTGCTGTGAACATTTTTTTTAATGCAAGTAGACCTCCATGTCTTCATAACAGGAATATCCTGAATTCTCAAGTTGCATATCACAATAGTCATCATCAGTGTTAATAACACAAGAGCTGCTTGGATTTGCTGTTGATCAAGTCAAACTTCGTTCAGTGTAGCCGTAGTGCTTCCTTGACGCGTGCGATGTGAAAGTAGACTTAACTGTAAATCTTTTTTCACATTGACTGAAGGGGCACGTAACTGTAATATGACTTTTCAAATGCAGGAGAAGGGCCCGTATATCATCGCACTTCGCGCTACATGAGACAATATTACAAGGTAAACCTTCTGCGCTATACATATCAGTCCTACTCTTGCCATATTTATGACGACGGCTGTGAGTTTTGAAGGCTGAGAAGTTGGAAAAAACTCTTGTGCATTTAGGGAAAGCACACTTAAACGATGCATTAGGCATACAACTATGACTTCGCATGTGTCTAACATACGCAAATACATTGCTGCAAGTCGTAGCACATATGTTGCAAGTTATCATCTTTTATGATGACTATGACAAAAAAGAAGAAAACTTAGCTAGCTAGCATGCGGCGGTACATGCGCGTGGTCAACGATAGTGTCTGTGATGCTGACATTTCGGACTTTATAATATATATATAAAGTAATTCAAACAGAAAATGACACATCAAGGTACAAGTGACTCTTACCTTGTTATCAAAAACACACGATGCAGTAGGATGGATTTAGTCAGGTGAAATGAAGCTCGGTTGGACGAATTGTGGGCGGACCCAAGAAACAAGTCTGAAAAATACTGAATTACACTGTAGGTTTTACAGTAACTTACTGCTGGTCGATATTTTTTGAAAAATGCAACAAAATTTACAGTACTTAACTGCATTTAAGAAGAACATGATAGGTTGATTGGCAACACTAAATTGGCCCTAGTGTGTGAATGTGAGTGTGAATGTTGTCTGTCTATCTGTGTTGGCCCTGCGATGAGGTGGCGACTTGTCCAGGGTGTACCCCGCCTTCCGCCTGATTGTAGCTGAGATAGGCTCCAGCGCCCCCCGCGACCCCGAAGGGAATAAGCGGTAGAAAATGGATGGATGGATGGAGTATATAACTGTAATTTTATTTTTTATTTTTACAGTAATTTTTAACAGTGAAGGTCATGGGTGTCAAACTCTGGCCCGTGGGCCAAATTTGGTCCAACGTGTAATTTGACTTGGCCCTTGAGGCAATATCAAATTAACACTAAAGCTGGACCGGCGATTATACATTGCGGCAGTGCCGCGGTAACACCGCATTCACCGCTACTTCTAATACTTGCCAACCCTCCCGGGAGTGACTCCAGCACTCCTCCCGAATTTTTTTTTTTTTTTTTTTTTCAGCTAGTCAAACGATTGCCGGCCCAGTTTCATGTCAGTGCAGCTTCTGCCAAGTGCCCCTGGCTGCAGCCCGCAGATCGAGGAGGGGCTTATTTTCCCTCAATGTGGGCGGGTCTCAACGTTGAGCCCGCGGGCTCCATCTGGTGGCGGAGATCCGGCAGCACACATTCTCAAACGTCAATAAAGCTACTTTTAACTTGTCAAATGTATTTTTTTTACCATGAAAAAACAATAAAAAATATTTATATATATAAACCATAGTATGAAAAAAGGTTCATGTATTTGATAGACTTAGACATTCCTACTTTTAACTTGTCAAATGTATCTGCCATCTTTTTTGTAGTTTTATTCCTTTTTTATTATCTTCATTATTTTCTGTATTGATCCTACACTATTATTGTGTTTTTTTTGTTACTTCTGATATGGCCTTGCCACGGTTTATTTGCTTATTTATTTATTTATTTTTTGTGTCTTTTTATTTTGTATTGTTTTACATCTGATCAACTTCTGTGACTTTCCTTTTCTTTTTTAAGTGTGAACGGTGGAGAGGTCCTCGAGAGGTGATCTTGGGATCACTTCCTGAGGATCCTTGATGCCGAGGAATGTTCATCCACTATGGTCTGGATAGCCTGTAGCTGATCCTGAGCCAGAGCGGGATGGATGGATATATATATATATATATACAATATCTGGGTATCTTTTCTAATACTGTTTATACTGTAAATCTTGAATTGTTAAAATTTAAGTGCACCTCTCTCCTCAAGTGTGCATGTGAGTGGGTATGAGTGGATGTGCGATTGTATGAAGGTTTTGCGTGACCAAAGTATGACTGTTAAATGTGATTTTAACTGTAAAATTCAATACAAATATTTGCAAAAAAAAACACAAAAAAAACTTGTCAAATGTATTTTTTTTTACCATGAAAAAACAATTTAAAAAAAATATATATAAACCATAGTATGGAAAAAGGTTCATGTATTTGATAGACTTAGACATTCCTACTTTTAACTTGTCAAATGTATTTTTTTTTACCATGAAAAAACAATTTAAAAAAATATATATCTAAACCATAGCATTTCCATAAGAGTATAGACACATATTATTTTGCACACTCAATTATATTAGCAAAGTCAAATAAACCAAAGACAGAAGACTTTGCATCATTGATTTTATTTTTCACCCCAGGCTAAAAATGTTTGATCTGTAAAGAAAAAAAAATGTTGTAGCCTAGCCAAATACATTCCTTAAGCTCCCATAAATGTTTAACAATGGCAAGTATCAAGGTATTTTTCTGGCCCATAACAAGCAACCCTGTTCCCTGTTTCCAGTTCTGTTCATTTTCCACTGTCTAGAAAGGAAACAGATTGCGGTTCTTATAGGCACAATAACAATGCAAGATGTAAAACTAAGGTAATTGAAATAAGTGGAGGAATTACGCTTTAGTCTAGCAATAGTTGACTACAAGACTAATTAATCACATGACCTCTCACCTGTAGCCCTCCTTGCACTCGTCGCCGTTTTCTGTCCTGCAATCGGTCTTCTTCAGACCTTAGTGATTTAATGACAACATACATTCACTATGAAAACATTCATGTTGGTCTGTTGACCGTGAGTAAAACATTTTTTTTGTGATTTGTGATATTCAAAGCACTTACGGCATGGGGAAGTTCTGCAGGAGAGCGAGACACCACCATCTCCTAATTTGCAGCATGTTTTCCTTTGAAGAAGGAAATGCAGGAAGATGTTAATATCCATCCATCCATCCATTTTCTACCGCTTATTCCCTTCGGGGTCGCGAGGGGCGCTGGAGCCTATCTCAGCTACAATTGGGCGGAAGGCGGGGGTACACCCTGGACAAGTCGCCACCTCATCGCAGAGATGTTAATATGTTGTAAAAAAAATAACACCTTGTACACTAAGCATAATGTGTCACGATTTACACATACCTCTCTGAAATCACAATTGGCCCCCATTACAATGTACAGAGTGTACTGTAAGCCAAGAGGTACTGCTTAATATAATGTCAGGCGTATTCCCAAGGATACATTTTTTTCAATACAAATTAATCTGGTTTTAATGTAGCAAGCAAACATTTTGACAGACAACAGCAATGCTATAACATGCTGATTTGGTCTTACCATCAAAACAAACACGCCACAGTTGTTGGAGCACCCTTGCTTTGTTAGGCCCTGAGGTGTGAACAATGTATTTTAATAAAAGTATGGCAAGAAAATAGTAAAAAGTTAGCAAATGCTATTATGTAATGTCTCACCTGGACATCATTCACACCAAGCTCTCTCCAGGGGCCAGAAGAGAGGCTGTGAGCAACGTGTCTGTACAAATAATAAGCGAAATAAAAGTCACTCAACTTCAATCAACTTTTGATTGAAAAGCACGCATAAACGCTTGGAACAAAGCCTGAACTGAATAAGGAAAAGGTTGGAACTTCAAATCAAAAAGTTTTGGCTCTATTTTGCACATCATTCAAATGAGAAATGTGACATTTCACACTTGATTTTATTTTTCGGTTGTTGCTTTCTACACTAGTAAATGATGACAGTGAGCAGAGACCTCATGGAGACTTCCTTAGTCTCCACAAGTTTTCAGCACACACTGCATACTGGGGACAGAAACTCCAAGACAGCCAGGAACAACTGGTAAAGTTAACTATTGTGCCACTGTGGTTATCTATGAATGTCACTCATATAATCATACACGTATTAAGACTTTGTTTTCTTCCACTAGCTGTCTCATGTCTTGGAGAGATGAGAGTAGAACCAGTCTATTCAGGTTTTTAGGGCACCTCCTGGACAGTGGTAGTTCTGTTTTAAACCACTTGTCCTTTGTTTGTTTGAATTAATGGTTCTGTTTTTATTTGATCTAAAATATTCCATTCCATATTCCAACTATTTTGATTCCTTAAACAGATGGAAACAGAACTATTTATCTTTTTTGAGACGGGCAGTTCTGTTTAAGCCTGTTATGAAAACTTTTTGATTTGAAGTTCCAACCTTTTCCTTATTCAGTTCAGGCTTTGTTCCAAGCGTTTATGCGTGCTTTTCAATCAAAAGTTGATTGAAGTTGAGTGACTTTTATTTCGCTTATTATTTGTACAGACACGTTGCTCACAGCCTCTCTTCTGGCCCCTGGAGAGAGCTTGGTGTGAATGATGTCCAGGTGAGACATTACATAATAGCACTTGCTAACTTTTTACTATTTTCTTGCCATACTTTTATTAAAATACATTGTTCACACCTCAGGGCCTAACAAAGCAAGGGTGCTCCAACAACTGTGGCGTGTTTGTTTTGATGGTAAGACCAAATCAGCATGTTATAGCATTGCTGTTGTCTGTCAAAATGTTTGCTTGCTACATTAAAACCACATTAATTTGTATTGAAAAAAATGTATCCCTGGGAATACGCCTGACATTATATTAAGCAGTACCTCTTGGCTTACAGTACACTCTGTACATTGTAATGGGGGCCAATTGTGATTTCAGAGAGGTATGTGTAAATCGTGACACATTATGCTTAGTGTACAAGGTGTTATTTTTTTTACAACATATTAACATCTGTGCGATGAGGTGGCGACTTGTCCAGGGTGTACCCCACCTTCCGCCCAATTGTAGCTGAGATAGGCTCCAGCGCCCCTCGCGACCCCGAAGGGAATAAGCGGTAGAAA
Organism: Entelurus aequoreus; assembly: GCF_033978785.1. Taxonomy (NCBI): domain Eukaryota; kingdom Metazoa; phylum Chordata; class Actinopteri; order Syngnathiformes; family Syngnathidae; genus Entelurus; species Entelurus aequoreus. Next base: position 111,429 of record NW_026907998.1, read on the forward strand.
ATGGATGGATGGATGGATATTAACATCTTCCTGCATTTCCTTCTTCAAAGGAAAACATGCTGCAAATTAGGAGATGGTGGTGTCTCGCTCTCCTGCAGAACTTCCCCATGCCGTAAGTGCTTTGAATATCACAAATCACAAAAAAAATGTTTTACTCACGGTCAACAGACCAACATGAATGTTTTCATAGTGAATGTATGTTGTCATTAAATCACTAAGGTCTGAAGAAGACCGATTGCAGGACAGAAAACGGCGACGAGTGCAAGGAGGGCTACAGGTGAGAGGTCATGTGATTAATTAGTCTTGTAGTCAACTATTGCTAGACTAAAGCGTAATTCCTCCACTTATTTCAATTACCTTAGTTTTACATCTTGCATTGTTATTGTGCCTATAAGAACCGCAATCGGTTTCCTTTCTAGACAGTGGAAAATGAACAGAACTGGAAACAGGGAACAGGGTTGCTTGTTATGGGCCAGAAAAATACCTTGATACTTGCCATTGTTAAACATTTATGGAAGCTTAAGGAATGTATTTGGCTAGGCTACAACATTTTTTTTTTCTTTACAGATCAAACATTTTTAACCTGGGGTGAAAAATAAAATCAATGATGCAAAGTATTCTGTCTTTGGTTTATTTGACTTAGCTAATATAATTGAGTGTGCAAAATAATATGTGTCTATACTCTTTTGGAAATGCTATGGTTTATATATAATTATTATTCTTTTTTTTTCATGGTAAATGCTATGGTTTATATATATATATATATATATATATATATATATATATATATATATATATATATATATATATATATATATATATATATATATATATATATATATATATATATATATATATATATATATTTTTTCATGGTAAAAAAACACATTTGACAAGTTAAAAGTAGGAATGTCTAAGTCTATCAAATACATGAACCTTTTTCCATATTCGGAACTCCGCCACCAGATGGAGCCCACGAGCTCAACGTTGAGCCCGCCCACATTGAGGGAAAATAAACCCCTCCTCGATCTGCGGGCTGCAGCCAGGGGTTACTCAGAAGCACCAACACACACACAATTGAATGCAACGCATACTTCATCAAGAGCGATACAGGTTACACTGACGGTAGCCAAATAAAAAACTTTAACACTTTTAGAAATATACGCCACACTGTGAATCCACACCAAACAAGAATGACAAACACATTTCGGGAGAACATCCGCACCGTAACACAACATAAACACAACACAACAAATACCCAGAACCCTTTGTAGCACTAAATCTTCCGGGACGCTACAAGGTGTGTGTGTGTGTGTGTGTGTGTGTGTGTGTGTGTGGGGGGGGGGGGGGGGGGGGGGTTTGGTGGTAGCGGGGGTGTATTTTGTAGCGTCCCGAAAGAGTTAGTGCTGCAAAAGATTCTGGGTATTTGTTCTTTTGTGTTTATGTTATGTTACGGTGCGGATGTTCTCCCGAAAAGTGTTTTTTATTTTTGTCTGGTGTGGGTTCACAGTGTGGCGTATATTTCTAACAGTGTTAAAGTTTTTTATACTGGCACCCTCAGTGTAACCTGTATCGCTGTTGATGAAGTATGCGTTGCATTCATTTGTGTATGCGTGCTGAAGCTGCACATATCTTGTGACTGGGTGTGAATGATGTTAGAATTGGGTGTACGAGATATGACTGTTGAACACCTTCGTTCGATAATGAAAGTTGCCTCAGCTCAAAGCCTGAGCCCCGACATTAAAGAACTAGCATCTAAAAAAAGATGCTAGGTATCTGGCTTGGGCACATCAAATTAGATCAGTGTGTTGCAAACTGAGCAGTTTAAAGTCCTGAATGGTTGTTTTATTCATTGTTATTTTATTTTCAAATTTATTAGCCTGTGGAAAAAGTTAATGTTGATATTTACCTCAGAAGGCTGCAAATAAAAAAGAGGCATTCAATTTTTATTTAAATTGTATTTGATATGCAATTGATATTTTTTAATTATTATTATTATTATTTGAAACTCCATTTTGCATGTCACTATAAAGTTATATAAGCCTTGCTTGTTCAATATTCAATGCAAAACTTGTTTGGGTCCCTATTAAAAGGTTAATTTGTTCAACCTTGGCCCGCGGCTTTGTTCAGTTTTAAACTTTGGCCCACTCTGTATTTGAGTTTGACACCCCTGGTGAAGGTGAATCTCTGTCATCCTGGAGGCCACGGGGAAGACCCAGGACACATTGGGAACACTATGTCTCCCGGCTGGCCTGGGAACGCCTCAGGATCCCCTGAGAAAAGGTCCTAGGTGAGGGATCAGACAAAGAGCAGCTCAAAGACCTTTATGAAAAGTACAAATCGAGGACCTAGATTTTTTCTCGCCCAGGCGCAGGTCACCGTGGCTCCCCTGTGGAGCCAGGCGCAGAGGTGGGGCACGATGGCGAGCGACCGGTGGCCGGGCCTGTCTCCATGGGGCCCTGCCTCGAAGAGGCAACGTGGGTCAACCCTCCAATGGGCTCACCACTCATGGGCCCATTGAGGTCATAGAGGTCGGATGCAGTGTGAACTGGGTGGCAGCCGAAGGCAGGGCACTTGGCGGTCCGATTATCGGCTACATAAGCTCGCTCTTGGGACGTGGAACGTCACCTCGCTGGGAGGGAAAGAGCCTGAGCTGGTGCGCGAGGTGAAGAAGTTCCGGCTAGATATAGTTGGACTCACTTCGACGCACAGCAAGGGCTCTGGAACCTGTTCTCTCAAGAGGGGCTGGACTCTCTTCCACTCTGGCGTTGCAAGCAATGAGAGGCTGGGGTGGCAATTGTTGTTGCTCAAAGCCTGCACGTTGGACTTTAACCCAGTAGACGAGATGGTAGCTTCCCTCCGCCTTCGGGTTGGGTGACGGGTCCTGACTGTTGTTTGTGTTTACGCACCAAACAGCAGCTCAGAGTACCCACTCTTTTTGGATTCCCTTGAGGGAGTACTGGAGAGTGCTCCCTCGGGTGATTCCCTTGTTCTGTTGGGGGACTTCAATGCTCATGTTGGCAAGGACAGTGAAACCTGGAGAGTCGTGATTGGGAAAAATGGCCACCCGGATCTGAACCCAAGTGATGCTTTGTTATTGGACTTTTGTGCTCGTCACGGATTGTCCATAACAAACACAATGTTCAAACATAAGGAAGAACTTTGAACATGTCACGAGGGAGGTGCTGGACATTGAGTCTGAGTGGACCATGTTCCGTGCCTCTCTTGTCGAGCCTGCTGATTGGAGCTGTGGCCGCAAGGTGTTTGGTGCCTGTCGTGGCGGTAATCCTAGAACTCGCTGGTGGCCACCAGCAGTGAGGGATGCCGTCAAGCTGAAGAAAGAGCCTATCGGGTCCTTTTGGCTCATGGGACTCCAGAGGCAGCGGGCATACCGACAGGCCAAGCAGTGCCTGGGGAGTCTGTGGTGGACTCTCCTATTTCTGGGGCTTAGGTTGCCTAGGTAGTTAAAAAGCTCCTCTGTGGCAAGGCCCCGGTGGTGGATGAGTTCCTTAAGGCTCTGGATACTGTGGGGCTGTCTTGGTTGACAAGACTCTGCAACATCGCGTGAACATTGGGGGCGGTACCTCTGGATTGGCAGACCGGGGTGGTGGTTCCTCTTTTTAAGAAGGGGAACCGGAGGGTGTGTTCCAACTATCGTGAAACACACTCCTCAGCCTTCCCGGTAAGGTCTATTCATGTGTACTGGAGAGGAGGAAACTCGGATCCAGGACGAACAGTGTGGTTTTCGTCCTGGTCGTGGAACGGTAGACCAGCTCTATACTCTCGGCAGGGTCCTTGAGTGTGAAGCGACTGGGATGAGAATCAGCACCTCCAAGTCCAAGTCCACGCAGGAAAGGGTCGAGTGCCATCTCCAGGTTGGGGAGGAGATCTTGCCCCAAGTGGAGGAGTTCAAGTACCTAGGAGTCTTGTTCACGAGTGAGGATAGAGTGGATCGAGAGATCCACAGGCGGATTGGTGCGGCGTCTTCAGTATTGAGGACGCTATATCGATCCGTTGTGGTGAAGAAGGAGCTGAGCCAGAAGGAAAAGCTCTCAATTTACCGTCGATCTACGTTCCCAGCTTTGGGTTATGACCGAAAGGACAAGCGGCCGAAATGCGTTTCCTCTGCCGGGTGGTGAGTCTCTCCCTTAGAGACAGGGTGAGAAGCTCTGTCATCCGGGAGGTACTCAAAGTAAACCCGCTGCTCCTCCACATTGAGAGGAGCCATGAGGTGGTTCGGGCATCTGCTCAGGATGCCACCCGAACGACTCTAGGGAGGTGTGGCAGGAGGCCACGGGGAAGACCTAGGACACATTGGAAAGACTATGTCCCCGGCTGGCCTGGGAACGCCTCGGAATACCCCGAGAAGAGCTGGACGAAGTGGCTGGGGAGAGGGAAGTCTGGGATTTTCTGCTCAGGCTGCTGCCCCCGCAACCCGACCTCGGATAAGCGGAAGAAAATGGATGGATTTAGAATGACAGTTATACTGTCAGATTGAGTACAAAAACTAACCAAACCTTACACAATATAATGTTTCTAGTAAAACTCACAAAGATACATATCTCCAGGCATTATTAGCCATTTTGCATGTGTGGTTTAGGAGTTATATTTAAATAAATAACTGTCAGATTGAGTGTGACAGTAAACTGTCATAGTGAGTAAAACCCTTATTTTGTATTTGCAAACCTTACAAAAACAACTAAATCTAGTTAAACTCACACAGATACAACATTACAGGCATTTTTAGACATAATGCATGTTTGGTTTTAGAGTTATGTTTATATAACTTTCATATTTAGAAAGTTATACTGTCATATTGAATAAAAAAAACAACTAACTTGTGTCTTTGCAAACCTTACAAAATACCATTTTTCTAGTAAAACTAACTAAGATACATGCTCCAGGCATTATTAGCCATTTTGCATGTGTTGTTTGAGTTATGTTTAAATAACTGTCATATTGAGTGTGACAGTATACTGTCATAAAACCCAATTTTTGTATTTGCAACCCTGATTCTAGTAAAACTCACATATATACAATATTACAGGCAGTTTTGGACATAATGCAAGTTTGGTTTTGGAGTTATGTTTATATAACTTTCATACATAGTATGACAGCTAAACTGTTATATTGAGTAAAATAACTAACTTGTGTTTGTCATAAAACCCAATTTTTGTATTAGCAAACCATACAACTGATTCAAATAAAACTCACATGGATTCAATATTACAGGCATTTTCAGACATTTTGCATGTTTGGTTTAGGAATTATGTTGTAATACATTTGTATTGCTTTTTTCACATTATCTCAGGATTTTTAGAACATTACTGTCATATTGAGTAAAAAAATAATTTTTGTGTTTGCAAGCCTTAAAAAAAGCATATGTTTCCAGTAAAACTCCCAAAGATGCATTATATCAGGCATTATTAGCCATTTTTTAGGTGTGGTTTAGGAGTTATGTTTAAATAACTGTCATATTGAGTGTGGCGTTATACTGTCATATTGAGTTAAAAAAAACTAACTTGTGTCTTTGCAAACCTTACAAAAGAAAATGTTTCTAGCAACACTCACAAAGATAATTTTTTTCACGCTATTAGACATGTTTCATGTGTATTTAGGAGTTGTAATTAAATAACTTTCATATTGAGTGTTAAAGTTATAATGTCATTATGGTAAAACCTAATTTTTGTATTTGCAAACCTTACAAAAACAATTGATTCTAGTAAAACTTACATAGATTCAATATTACAGGCATTTTTAGACAATTTACATGTTTGGTTTAAAAGTTGTGATTGAATACATTTTTATTGCTTTTTTCGCATTATCTCAGGATTCTAAGATCATTACTTTCATATTGAGTAAAACACTACTTTTTGTTTTTGCAAACCTTACAAACTCACATAAATACATTATTACAGACATTTTTAGACATGACACATGTTTGGTTTTGGAGTTATGTTTATATAACTTTTATATTTAGTATGACTGTTATACTGTCATATTAAATAAAAAAAAAACTAGCTTGTGTCTTTGCAAACTTTACAAAAGATCATTTTTCTAGTAAAACTAACAAAGATACATGTCTCCAGGCATTATTACCCATTTTGCATGGGTTGTTTAGGAATTATGTTTAAATACATTTTTATTGCTTTTTTTGCATTATATCAGGATTCTTAGGTCATTACTTTCATATTGAGTAAAAAACTACTTTTTGTTTTTGCAAACCTTACAAACTCACATAAATACATTATTACAGGCATTTTTAGACATAACACATGTTTGGTTTTGGAGTTATGTTTTGATAACTTTCATATTTAGTAGGACTGTTATACTGTCATATTGAATAAAAAAAACTAGCTTGTGTCTTTGATATCCTTACAAAAGATCATTTTTCTAGTAAAACTAACAAAGATACATGTCTCCAGGCATTATTACCCATTTTGCATGGGTTGTTTAGGAATTATGTTTAAATACATTTTTATTGCTTTTTTCGCATTATCTCAGGATTCTTAGATCATTACTTTCATATTGAGTAAAAAACTACTTTTTGTTTTTGCAAACCTTACAAACTCACATAAATACATTATTACAGGCATTTTTTGACATAACACATGTTTGGTTTTGGAGTTATGTTTTGATAACTTTCATATTTAGTAGGACTGTTATACTGTCATATTGAATTAAAAAAACTAGCTTGTGTCTTTGATATCCTTACAAAAGATCATTTTTCTAGTAAAACTAACAAAGATACATGTCTCCAGGCATTATTAGCCATTTTGCATGGGTTGTTTAGGAATTATGTTTAAATACATTTTTATTGCTTTTTTCGCATTATCTCAGGATTCTAAAATCCTTACTTTCATATTGAGGAAAAAACTACTTTTTGTTTTTGCAAACCTTACAAACTCACATAAATACATTATTATAGGCAATTTTAGACATGACACACGTTTGGTTCTGGAGTTATGTTTATATAACTTTCATATTTAGTATGACAGTTATACTGTCTTATTGAATAAAAACAACTAGCTTGTGTCTTTGCAAACTTTACAAAAGATACATTTTCTAGTAAAACTAACAAAAATACATGTCTCCAGGCATTATTAGCCATTTTGCCTGGGTTGTTTAGGAGTTATGTTTAAATACATTTTTATTGCTTTTTTCGCATTATCTCAGGATTCTAAGATCATTACTTTCATATTGAGTAAAAAACTAGTTTTTGTTTTTGCAAACCTTACAAACTCACATTAATACATTATTACAGACATTTTTAGACATGACACATGTTTGGTTTTGGAGTTATGTTTATATAACTTTCATATTTAATATGACTGTTATACTGTCATATTGAATAAAAAAAAACTGGCTTGTGTCTTTGCAAACTTTACAAAAGATCATTTTTCCAGTAAAACTAACAAAGATACATGTTTCCAGGCATTATTAGCCATTTTGCATATGTTGTTTAGGAGTAATGTTTAAATACATTTTTATTGCTTTTTTCGCATTATCTCAGGATTTTAAGAACATTACAGTCATATTGAGTAAAAAAACTACTTTTTGTGTTTGCAAGATTTAAAAAAGCATGTGTTTCGAGTAAAACGGCCAAGGATGCATTATTTAAGGCATTATTAGCCATTTTTCATGTGTGGTTTGAGTTATGGTTAAATAACTGTCATATACTGTCAGTTATGACATAGTAAGTAAAACCTAATTTATGTATTTGCAAACTTTACAAAATCATTTAAATCTAGTAAAACTCACATGGATTCAATATTACAGACATTTTTAGACATTTTGCATATTTGGTTTAGGAATTATGTTGGAATCATTTTTTTTAATTTGTTCGTATTTTCTCAGAATTTTAGAACATTACTGTCATATTGAGTAAAGAAATAATTTTTGTGTTTGCAAGCCTTAAAAAAGCATATGTTTCGAGTAAAACTTACAAGAATGCATTATTTCAGGCATTGTTAATCATTTTTCATGTGTAGTTTAAGAGTTATGTTTAAATAACTGTCATATTGAGTGTGGCAGTTATACTGTCATATTGAGTAAAAAAACTAACCTGTCTTTGCAAACCTTACAAAAGAAAATGTTTCTAGTAACACTCACAAAGATACATTTTTTCACGCATTATTAGACATGTTTCATGTGTGGTTAGGAGTTATAAATAAATAATTGTCATATTGAGTGTTACAGTTTTAATGTCATTATGTGTAAAACCTAATTTTTGTATTTGCAAACCTTACAAAAACAATTGATTCTAGTAAAACTTATATAGATTCAATATTACAGGATTTTTTAGACATTTTACATGTTTGGTTTAAAATTTGTGTTTGAATACATTTGTATTGCTTTTTTCGCATTATCTCAGGATTCTAAGAACATTACTTTCATATTGAGTAAAAAACTACTTTTTGTTTTTGCAAACCTTACAAACTCACATAAATACATTATTACAGGCATTTTTAGACATGACACATGTTTGGTTTTGGAGTTATGTTTATATAACTTTCATATTTAGTATGACTGTTATACTGTCATATTGAATAAAAAAAAACTAGCTTGTGTCTTTGATATCTTTACAAAATATCATTTTTTTAAACTAACAACGTTACATGTCTCCCTAGGCATTATTAGCCATTTTTCATGTGTTGTTTAGGAGTTAGGTTTAAATACATTTTTATTGCTTTTTTCCCATTATCTCAGGGTTCTAAGAACATTACAGTCAAGTAAAAAACTACTTTTTGTGTTTGCAAAATATAAAACTCAGTAAAACTCCCAATGATTCATTATTTCAGGCATTATTAGCCATTTTTTTGTGTGGTTTATGAGTTATGTTTAAATAACTGTCATATTGAGTGTGATTTTGTCATTGTGAGTAAAACCTAATTTTTGTATTTGCAAACCTTACAAAAACAACCGATGGTTTTGGAGTTATATTTATATAACCTGCTTTCTGAGCCGCCACCTTTGTGGTTTGCGTGTCCCACTGATCCAGGACAAACAGGTCCTAGGTGAGGGATCAGACAAAGAGCAGCTCAAAGACCTTTATTAAAAGTACAATTGAGGACCTAGATTTTTTCTCGCCCGGACGCAGGTCACCGTGGCTCCCCTGTGGAGCCAGGCCCAGAGGTGTGGCACGATGGCGATTGACGGGCCTGTCCCCATGGGGCCCAGCCGTGCTCAGCTCGAAGAGGCAACGTGGATCCCCCCTCCAGGGCTCACCACTCATGGGCTGGGTCATAGAGGGTGCAGTGTGAGCTGGGCGGCAGCCGAAGGCAGGGCACTTGGTGGTCCGATTATCGGCTACATAAGCTCGCTCTTGGGACATGGAACGTCACCTCGCTGGGAGGGAAGGAGCCTGAGCTGGTGCATGAGGTGGAGACGTTCCCGGCTAGATATAGTTGGACTCACAGCAAGGGCTCTGGAACCTGTTCTCTCAGAGGGGCTGGACTGAGCTGAACTTTCATTACTTGCAACGCCAGAGTGGAAGAGATTCCACACTGGCGTTGCAACTAATTAGAGGCTGGGGTGGCAATTCTTGTTGCCCGCCGGCTCAAAGCCTGCACGTTGGACTTTAAACCCAATAGACGAGATGGTAGCTTCCTTCAGCCTTCGGGTTGGGTGACGGGTCCTGACTGTTGTTTGTGTTTACACACCAAACAGCAGCTCAGAGTACCAACTCTTTTTGGATTCCCTTGAGGGAGTACTGGAGAGTGCTCCCGCGGGTGATTCCCTTGTTCTGCTGGTGGACTTCAACGCTATGTTGGCAACGACAGTGAAACCTGGAGAGTCGTGATTGGGAAAAATGGCCACCCGGATCTGAACCCAAGTGGTGCTTTGTTATTGGACTTTTGTGCTTGTCACGGATTGTCCATAACAAACACAATGTTCAAACATAAGGGTGTTCATATGTGCACTTGGCACAAGGACACCCTCGGCCGCATGATTGACTTCGTAGTTGTGTCATGGGATTTGCGGCCTCATGTTTTGGACACTCGGTGAAGAGAGGGGCAGAGCTTTCCACCAACCACCATCTGGTGGTGAGCTGGCTCCGATGGTAGGGGAGGATGCCGGTCAGACCTGGCAGGCCCAAACGTATTGTAAGGGTCTGCTGGGAACACCTAGCAGAGTCTCCTGAAGAACTTTGAACATGTCCGGAAGAACTTTGAACATGTCACGAGGGAGGTGCTGGACATTGAGTCTGAGTGGACCATGTTCTGGACCGTTCCTCTCTTGTTGAGCCAGCTGATTGAAGCTGTGGCCGCAAGGTGTTTGGTGCCTGTCGTGGCGGTAATCCACCAGCAGTGAGGGATGCTGTCAAGCTGAAGAAAGAGCCACCGGGTCCTTTTGGCTCATGGGACTCCAGAGGCAGTGGGCATACCGACAGGCCAAGCGAGACCTCCTCAGTCCCACCAACACGTCTTCCTATGAGGAAACAGTGCCTGGGAAGTCTGTGGTGGGCTCTCCTATTTCTGGGGCTGAGGTTGCCAAGGTAGTTAAAAAGCTCCTCGGTGGCAAGGCCCCGGGGGTATGAGCTCCGTCCGGAGTTCCTTAAGGCTCTGAATGCTGTGGGGCAGTCTTGGTTGACAAGACTCTGCAACATTGCGTCTACATCGGGGGCGGTACCTCTGGATTGGCAGACCGGGGTGGTGGTACCTCTCTTTAAGAAGGGGAACCGGAGGGTGTGTTCCAACTATCGTAGATCACACTCCTCAGCCTTCCCGGTAAGGTCTATTCATGTGTAATGGAGAGGAGGAACCTCGGATCCAGGACGAACAGTGTGGTTTTCGTCCTGGTCGTGGAACGGTAGACCAGCTCTATACTCTCGGCAGGGTCCTTGAGTGTGCATGGGAGTTTGCCCAACCAGTCTACATAAGTTTTGTGGACTTGGAGAAGACATTCGACCTTGGTCCCCGGTAAATCCTGTGGGGAGTGCTCAGAGAGTATGGAGTATCGGCATGTCTGATTGTGGCGGGTGTCTCCCTGTATGATCAGTGTCAGAGCTTGGTCCGCATTGCCGGCAGTATGTCGGACCCCTTTCCAGTGAGGGTTGGACTCCGCCAAGGCTGCCCTTTGTCACCGATTCTGTTCATAACTTTAATGGACAGAATATCTAGGCGCAGTCATGGCTTTGAGGATCCCCTCAACGCTATGACTGCGCCTGGTTTGGTGGCTGCAGGATTAGGTCTCTGCTTTTTGCAGATGATGTGGTCCTGATGGCTTCAACTGGCCAAGATCTTCAGCTTTCATTGGATCGGTTCGCAGTGAAGCGACTGGGATGAGAATCAGCACCTCCAAGTCCGAGTCCATGGTTCTCGCCCGGGAAAGGGTGGAGTGCCATCTCGAGGTTGGGAAAGAGATCTTGCCCCAAGTGAAGGAGTTCAAGTACCTAGGAGTCTTGTTCACGAGTGAGGATAGAGTGGATTTTGAGATCTACAGGCGGATCGGTGCGGCGTCTTCAGTAATGAGGACGCTATATCGATCCGTTGTGGTGAAGAAGGAGCTGAGCCAGAAGGAAAAGCTTTCAATTTACCGGTCGATCAACGTTCCCATCCTCACCTATGGTCATGAGCTTTGGGTTATGACCGAAAGGACAAGATCACGGGTACAAGCGGCCGAAATGAGTTTCCTCCGCCGGGTGGTGGGTCTCTCCCTTAGAGATAGGGTGAGAAGCTCTGTCATCTGGGAGGAACTCAGTGTAAAGCCGCTGCTCCTCCACATTGAGAGGAGCCAGATGAGGTGGTTCGGGCATCTGCTCAGGATGCCACCCGAACGCCTCCCTAGGTCCGAACGGCAGGAGGCCATGGGGAAGACCTAGGATACATTGGAAAGACTATGGCCTGGGAACGCCTCGGGATCCCCCGAGAAGAGCTGGACGAAGTGGCTGGGGAGAGGGAAGTCTGGGCTTTCTGCTTAGGCTGCTGCCCCCGCAACCCGACCTCGGATAAGCGGAAGAAAATGGATGGATTTAGTATGACAGTTATACTGTCATATTGAGTGTGACAGTATACTGTCATAAAACCCAATTTTTGTATTTGCAAACCTGATTCTAGTAAAACTCACATCTATACAATATTACAGGCAATTTTGGACATAATGCACGTTTGGTTTTGGAGTTATGTTTATATAACTTTAATATATAGTATGACATCTATACTGTTATAATGAGTAAAAAAACTAACTTGTGTCTGTCATAAAACTCAATTTTTGTATTTGCAAACCTTACAAAAACAAATGATTCTAGTAAAACTCACATGGATTCAATATTACAGACATTTTTAGACATTTTGCATGTTTGGTTTAGGAATTATGTTGGAATACATTTGTATATGCTTTTTTTCACATTATCTCAGCATTTTAAGAACTTACTGTCATATTGAGTAAAAAAAACTTTTTGTGTTTGCAAGCCTTAAAAAAACAACCGATTCTAGTAAAACTCACATTGATACAATATTACAGGCATGTTTAGACATCTTGCATGTTTGGTTTTGGAGTTATGTTTATATAACCTGCTTTCTGAGCCGCCACCTTTGTGGTTTGCGTGTCCCACTGATCCTAGGAGCTATGTTGTCCGGGGGCTTCTATGCCCCCTGGTAGGGTCCCCCAAGACAAACAGGTCCTAGGTGAGGAATCAGACAAAGAGCAGCTCAAAGACCTTTATGAAAAGTACAAATCGAGGACCTAGATATTTTCTCGCCCGGACGCGGGTCACCGTGGCTCCCCTGTGGAGCCAGGCCCAGAGGTGGGGCACGATGGCGAGCGACTGGTGCCCATGGGGCCCAGCTCGAAGAGGCAACGTGGGTCCCCCCTGCAATAGGCTCACCACTCATGGGCTGGGTCATAGAGGTCGGGTGCAGTGTTAGCTGGGCGGAAGCCGAAGGCAGGGCACTTGGCGGTCCGATTATCGGCTACATAAGCTCGCTCTTGGGACGTGGAACGTCACCTCGCGAGGTGGAGAAGTTCCCGGCTAGATAAAGCTGGACTCACTTCGACGCACAGCAAGGGCTCTGGAACCTGTTCTCTCAAGAGGGGTTGGACTCTCTTCCACTCTGGCGTTGCAAGTAATGAGAGGCTGGGTTGGCAATTCTTGTTGCCCCCCGGCTCAAAGCCTGCACGTTGGACTTAACCCAGAAGACGAGATGGTAACTTCCCTCCACTTTCGGGTTGGGTGACGGGTCCTGACTGTTGTTGGTGTTTACGCACCAAACAGCAGCTCAGAGTACCCACTCTTTTTGGATTCCCTTGAGAGTGCTCCCTCGGGTGATTCCTTTGTTCTAATGGGGGTCTTCAACGCTCATGTTGGCAACGACTTTGAAACCTGGAGAGTCGTGATTGGGAAAAATGGCCACCCGGATCTGAACCCAAGTGGTGCTTTATTATTGGACTTTTGTGCTCGTCACGGATTGTCCATAACAAACACAATGTTCAAACATAAGGGTGTCCATATGTGCACTTGGCACCAGGACACCCTCGGCCGCAGTTCCATTATTGACTTTGTAGTTGTGTCATGGGATTTGCGGCCTCATGTTTTGGACACTCGGGTGAAGAGAGGGGCGAGCTTTCTACCGATCACCACCTGGTGAGCTGGCTCCGATGGTGGGGTAGGATCCCGGACAGACCTGGCAGGCCCAAACGCATTGTGAGAGTCTTTTGGGAATGCCTAGCAGTCTCCTGTCAGAGAGAGTTTCTTTTTCTACCTCCGGAGGAACTTTGAACATGTCACAAAGGAGGTGCTGGACATTGAGTCTGAATGGATCATGTTCCGTGCCTCTCTTGTCAAGCCAGCTGATTGGAGCTGTGGCCGCAAGGTGTTTGGTGCCTGTCGTGGCGGTAATCCTAGAACCCGCTGGTGGCCACCAGCAGTGCGGGATGCCGTCAAGCTGAAGAAAGAGCTTATCTGGTCCTTTTGGCTCATGGGACTCCAGAGGCAGCGGGCATACCGACAAGCCAAGCAGTGCCTGGGGAATCTGTGGTGGGCTCTCCTATTTCTGGGGCTGAGGTTGCCAAGGTAGTTAAAAAGCTCCTCGGTGGCAAGGCCGCGGGGGTGGATGAGCTCCGTCCGGAGTTCCTTAAGGCTCTGGATGCTGTGGGGCTGTTTTAGTTGACAAGACTCTGCAACATCGCATGGACATCAGGGGCGGTACCTCTGGATTGGCAGACCGGGGTGGTGGTTCCTCTCTTTAAGAAGGGGAACCGGAGGGTGTGTTCCAACTATCGTAGATCACACTCCTCAGCCTTCCCGGTAAGGTCTATTCATGTGTACTGGAGAGGAGGAACCTCGGATCCAGGACGAACAGTGTGGTTTTCGTCCTGGTCGTGGAACGGTAGACCAGCTCTATACTCTCGGCAGGGTCCTTGAGTGTGCATGGGAGTTTGTCCAACCAGTCTACATGTGCTTTGTGGACTTGGAGAAGACATTCGACCGTGGCCACCCCGGGAAGTCCTGTGGGGAGTGCTCAGAGAGTATGAGGTATCGGCATGTCTGATTGTGGCGGGTCGCTCCCTGTATGATCAGTGTCAGAGCTTGGTCCGCATTGCCAGCAGTAAGTCGGACCCCTTTCCAGTGAGGGTTGGACCGGAGTCCAACCCTCGTGTTGGCTGCCCTTATTCACCAAATGTGTTCATAAATTTTATGGACATAATTTCTAGGCGCAGTCATGGCGTTGAGGGGATCCGGTTTGGTGGCTGCAGGATTAGGTCTCTCCTTTTTGCAGATGATGTGGTCCTTATGGCTTTAACTGGCCAGGATCTTCAGCTCTCATTGGATTGGTTCGCAGCCGAGTGTGAAGCGACTGGGATGAGAATCAGCACCTCCAAGTCCGAGGTTCTCGCCCGGGAAAGGGTGGAGTGCCATTTCGAGGTTGGGCAGGAGATCTTGCCCCAAGTGGATGAGTTCAAGTACCTGGAGTCTTGTTCATGAGTGAGGGAAGAGTGGATCGTGAGATGCACAGGCTGGCGGCCGAAATGAGTTTTCTCCGCTGGGTGGCGGGTCTCTCCCTTACTGTAAGAATTTTCACCGTTTAATTACAGTAACCTACTGGCAGCTAATGGTTCCAGTATAAAACTGTTTTTCTACAGCACACATACTGTGATTTATCACTACAGTTTATTACTGTAAAAAGTAACACAGTACTGTGCTGTATCAAATATACGCTTCACAGCATAATACTGTCATCTGTTTAGCGGCATTACACTGTTATTTTAGTGTATCTACTGTAATATCCATTAACAGTTAATTACAGTAAAATAATTGTAAGCACTATAGACTGAGCTTTACAGTATAATGCCACTAGAAGTTAATGAGTTGAACTTTTAATTTTTCAAAATCAAAACCCCTGCAATCTGCTGGCATAAAAATGACTGGAGAAATGGCCTTGCAAGATTATGTTTTTATTAACCAATTATTTTAAAGTGCATCAAATACATTCAATGTACATTTAGTGCATTCTTCTTATTTTCAGTAAAGCATTTTAACATTTATAACATGTCCACTTAATTTCTAACTGGAGACAAAACACTGAACACGAGTCCAGTGTTTAGTTGTCGGCTACATAAAGCCCCACTCAAAGTCTGTGAGATGTTTTATAAGGGTGGCTACGTGAGGATTTACAGTTGCTGCCTTTTTCTGGACCAGCTTCCCGGTCTTCTTGGACACCACCTTTCCCTGGCTAGCCTTTGTTCCCCTCTCAGGGTTAACGCCAATGAATCGCCTAAAAAAGAGAGAAAGCATATTAGATATTCTGTTGTGATTGAAGATTACTTTTAGTCGATACAGAACCCCCCTCACATTGTTATTTAGGAATATGCACTGCACAAATATTAATATCAATTTTAGGATGTATGTGAGCCTATACCATAACCACAGCTGTAGATGAGTGAATGCTCTAAAACCCATTAAGACAAATTCAGAGAGGAAGACAATGCTAAAGCCTCCCCAACCCCTCTCTCTATTCATGTTTTCTCTCCATCTACGGGACCGTGTATTTACGCTGATGTTTCCTGCTTTCACCCATTTAACATATCGTTACCTGCTCATTACCTATCTTCTCTGCATCCTGGGGTCACACTGGTGCATCTTGCCTTTACCCATTCAACATATCTTTACCTGCACATTACCTACCTTCTCTGCATAGTGTGGTCACGCTGGTGCTTTCTACCTTTACCCTTTCAACATATCTTTACCTGCACATTACCTACCTTCTCTATATCCTGGAGTCAAGCTGGTGTTTCCTGCCTTTACTCATTCAACATATCTTTACCTGCACATTACCTACCTTCTCTGTATCCTGGCGTCTAGCTGGTGTTTCCTGCCTTCACCCATTCATCATATCTTTACCTGCACATTACCTACCTTCCCTGCATCCTTGGGTCACACTGGTGCTTCTTTCTTTCACCATACAACATATCTTCACCTGCACATACCTACCTTGTCTGCATGGCCTCGACCACACCTGCGCTTCCTTCTTTCACCCATTCAACATACCTTCACCCGCACATTACCTACCTTCCCTGCATAGTGGGGTCACACTGGTGCTTCCTGCCTTTACCCATTCAACATATCTTCACCCGCACATTACCTACTTGCTCTGCATTCTCGGGTCAAGCTGGTGCTTCCTGCCATCATCCAGTCAACATGTCTTTACCTGCAAATTATCTACTTTTTCTGCATCCTGGGGTCAAACAGGTACTTCCTTCTTTGACCCAGTCAACATATCTTTACCTGCACATTACCTACCTTCTCTGTATCCTAGAGTCAAACTGGTGCTTCGGTCCCTAATAAGAAGGTCCACAAAGGAACAGAAGAGTCATTGATTTAAGGCACACAATTGGGGAAATGACAAGTCAAATTCCTGAACAGAGGTAAGAAATATAAAATAAAATATCCTAACAGTATTTTAACAGTATCAAGAGGATTTACCTTTGAACAAATTCCAATGTCCGAGGACCTTCCTCTTGGTATTCCAAGTTGAACACATAGTATGTGGCAAGAAGGGCAGCAAGCCCTGAGATTTAGCTAGGTTGGACGCCTTTGCAGATGACATCACCTTCCATGCTGATCATCCAACGTTTTATTGTGACTTTGTCACCAGCAACTGGTACAGTCAAGAAATGCAGTTTATGTTCCTAAACAGTATCCAATATGGGTAGCATTTTAAAAGTATTTGGAATGGCCACCTCACTCGCTCTCTCTTTCCTCTGTTTACATCTAGTCTCCTAAGGCAGTGGTTCTCAAATGGGGGTACGCGTACTCCTGGGGGTACTTGAAGGTATGCCAAGGGGTACGTGAGATTTTTTTTTGAATATTCTAAAAATAGCAACAATTCAAAAATCCTTTATAAATATATTTATTGAATAATACTTCGACAAAATATGAATGTAAGTTCATAAACTGAACAACTAATCAAATAGGCTATTCCATTCATTACCATAAAGCCAGAGTTTCCCCCATGCCATGATGGTTTGACCCTACCTGGCGGTGCCACACGGCACCAACTGTCAATCAACTATCCATGTAGAAAACAATGGAGGCTTGGTTAAAGCGTAGTGGACATGTTCCATAAATATTGATGTTAAAGATTTCTTTTTTTGTGAAGAAATGTTGAGAATGAAGTTCATGAATCCAGATGGATCTCTATTACAATCCCCAAAGAGGGCACTTTAAGTTGATTACTTCTATGTGTAAAAATCTCTATTTATAATTGAATCACTTGGTTTTTTTTCAACAAGTTTTTAGTTATTTTTATATCTTTTTTTCCAAATAGTTCAAGAAAGACCACAACAAATGAGCAATATTTTGCACTGTTATACAATTTAATAAATCAGAAACTGATGACATAGTGCTGTATTTTACTTCTTTATCTCTTTTTTTCAACCAAAAATGCTTTGCTCTGATTAGGGGGTACTTGAATTTAAAAAATGTTCACAGGGGTACATCACTGAAAAAAGGTTGAGAACCACTGTCCTAAGGCAGTGGTTCTCAACCTTTTTTCAGTGCTGTGAACATTTTTTTAATGCAAGTAGACCTCCATGTCTTCATAACAGGAATATCCTGAATCCTCAAGTTGCATATCACAATAGTCATCATCAGTGTTAATAACACAAGAGCTGCTTGGATTTGCTGTTGATCAAGTCAAACTTCGTTCAGTGTAGCCGTAGTGCTTCCTTGACACGTGCGATGTGAAAGTAGACTTAACTGTAAATCTTTTTTCACATTGACTGAAGGGGCACGTAACTGTCCTACCTTCGGTAATATGACTTTTCAAATGCAGGAGAAGGGCCCGTATATCATCGCACTTCGCGCTACATGAGACAATATTACAAGGTAAACCTTCTGCGCTATACATATCAGTCCTACTCTTGCCATATTTATGACGACGGCTGTGAGTTTTGAAGGCTGAGAAGTTGGAAAAAACTCTTGTGCATTTAGGGAAAGCACACTTAAACGATGCATTAGGCATACAACTATGACTTCGCATGTGTCTAACATACGCAAATACATTGCTGCAAGTCGTAGCACATATGTTGCAAGTTATCATCTTTTATGATGACTATGACAAAAAAGAAGAAAACTTAGCTAGCTAGCATGCGGCGGTACATGCGATAGTGTCTGTGATGCTGACTGTGACGCTATGTCATTTCGGACTTTATAAATATATATATAAAGTAATTCAAACAGAAAATGACACATCAAGGTACAAGTGACTCTTACCTTGTTATCAAAAACACACGATGCAGTAGGATGGATTTAGCAGGGTCGGCCAGGTGAAATGAAGCTCGGTTGGACGAATTGTGGGCGGACCCAAGAAACAAGTCTGAAAAATACTGAATTACACTGTAGGTTTTACAGTAACTTACTGCTGGTCGATATTTTTTGAAAAATGCAACAACATTTACAGTACTTAACTGCATTTAAGAAGAACATGATAGGTTGATTGGCAACACTAAATTGGCCCTAGTGTGTGAATGTGAGTGTGAATGTTGTCTGTCTATCTGTGTTGGCCCTGCGATGAGATGGCGACTTGTCCAGGGTGTACCCCGCCTTCCGCCTGATTGTAGCTGAGATAGGCTCCAGCGCCCCCCGCGACCCCGAAGGGAATAAGCGGTAGAAAATGGATGGATGGATGGAGTATATAACTGTAATTTTATTTTTTATTTTTACAGTAATTTTTTACAGTGAAGGTCATGGGTGTCAAACTCTGGCCCGTGGGCCAAATTTGGCCCAACGTGTAATTTGACTTGGCCCTTGAGGCAATATCAAATTAACACTAAAGCTGGACCTTCGATTATACATTGCGGCAGTGCCGCTACTTCTAATACTTGCCAACCCTCCCGGGCGTGACTCCAGCACTCCTCCCGAATTTTTTTTTTTTTTCCAGCTAGTCAAACGAGTGCCGGCCCAGTTTCATGTCAGTGCAGCTTCTGCACCCACACACAATTGAATGCAACGCATACTTCATCAACAGCGATACAGGTTACACTGACGGTAGCCAAATAAAAAACTTTAACACTTTTAGAAATATACGCCACACTGTGAATCCACACCAAACAAGAATGACAAACACATTTTGGGAGAACATCCGCACCGTAACACAACATAAACACAACACAACAAATACCCAGAACCCTTTGTAGCACTAAATCTTCCGAGACGCTACAAGGTGTGTGTGTGTGTGGGGGGGGGAGGTTTGGTGGTAGCGGGGGTGTATTTTGTAGCGTCCCGAAAGAGTTAGTGCTGCAAAAGATTCTGGGTATTTGTTCTTTTGTGTTTATGTTGTGTTACGGTGCGGATGTTCTCCCGAAAAGTGTTTTTTATTTTTGTTTGGTGTGGGTTCACAGTGTGGCGTATATTTCTAACAGTGTTAAAGTTTTTTATACTGGCACCCTCAGTGTAACCTGTATCGCTGTTGATGAAGTATGCGTTGCATTCATTTGTGTATGCGTGCTGTAGCTGCACATATCTTGTGACTGGGTCTGAATGATGTTAGAATTGGGTGTACGAGATATGACTGTTGAACATCTTGTTCGATAATGAAAGTTGCCTCAGCTCAAAGCCTGAGCCCCGACATTAAAGAACTAGCATCTAAAAAAAGATGCCAGGTATCTGGCTTGGGCACATCAAATTAGATCAGTGTGTTGCAAACTGAGCAGTTTAAAGTCCTGAATGGTTGTTTTATTCATTGTTATTTTATTTTCAAATTTATTAGCCTGTGGATAAAGTTAATGTTGATATTTACCTCAGAAGGCTGCAAATAGAAAAGAGGCATTCAATTTGTATTTAAATTATATTTGATATGCAATTGATATTTTTTAATTATTATTATTATTATTTGAAACTCCATTTTGCATGTCACTATAAAGTTATATAAGCCTTGCTTGTTCAATATTCAATGCAAAACGTTTTTGGGTCCCTATTAAAAGGTTAATTTGTTCAACCTTGGCCCGCGGCTTTGTTCAGTTTTAAACTTTGGCCCACTCTGTATTTGAGTTTGACACCCCTGGTGAAGGTGAAGCTCTGTCATCCTGGAGGCCACGGGGAAGACCCAGGACACATTGGGAACACTATGTCTCCCGGCTGGCCTGGGAACGCCTCGGGATCCCCTGAGAAAAGGTCCTAGGTGAGGGATCAGACAAAGAGCAGCTCAAAGACCTTTATGAAAAGTACAAATCGAGGACCTAGATTTTTTCTCGCCCAGGCGCAGGTCACCGTGGCTCCCCTGTGGAGCCAGGCGCAGAGGTGGGGCACGATGGCGAGCGACTGGTGGCCGGGCCTGTCTCCATGGGGCCCTGCCGGGCTCATTTCGAAGAGGCAACGTGGGTCAACCCTCCAATGGGCTCACCACTCATGGGCCCATTGAGGTCATAGAGGTCGGATGCAGTGTGAACTGGGCGGCAGCCGAAGGCAGGGCACTTGGCAGTCCGATTATCGGCTACATAAGCTCGCTCTTGGGAAGTGGAACGTCACCTCGCTGGGAGGGAAAGAGCCTAAGCTGGTGCGCGAGGTGAAGAAGTTCCGGCTAGATATAGTTGGACTCACTTCGACGCACAGCAAGGGCTCTGGAACCTGTTCTCTCAAGAGGGGCTGGACTCTCTTCCACTCTGGCGTTGCAAGCAATGAGAGGCTGGGGTGGCAATTGTTGTTGCTCAAAGCCTGCACGTTGGACTTTAACCCATTAGACGAGATGGTAGCTTCCCTCCGCCTTCGGGTTGGGTGACGGGTCCTGACTGTTGTTTGTGTTTACGCACCAAACAGCAGCTCAGAGTACCCACTCTTTTTGGATTCCCTTGAGGGAGTACTGGAGAGTGCTCCCTCGGGTGATTCCCTTGTTCTGTTGGGAGACTTCAATGCTCATGTTGGCAAGGACAGTGAAACCTGGAGAGTCGTGATTGGGAAAAATGGCCACCCGGATCTGAACCCAAGTGGTGCTTTGTTATTGGACTTTTGTGCTCGTCACGGATTGTCCATAACAAACACAATGTTCAAACATAAGGAAGAACTTTAAACATGTCACGAGGGAGGTGCTGGACATTGAGTCTGAGTGGACCACGTTCCGTGCCTCTCTTGTCGAGCCTGCTGATTGGAGCTGTGGCCTCAAGGTGTTTGGTGCCTGTCGTGGCGGTAATCCTAGAACTCGCTGGTGGCCACCAGCAGGGAGGGATGCCGTCAAGCTGAAGAAAGAGCCTATCGGGTCCTTTTGGCTCATGGGACTCCAGAGGCAGCGGGCATACCGACAGGCCAAGCAGTGCCTGGGGAGTCTGTGGTGGACTCTCCTATTTCTGGGGCTTAGGTTGCCTAGGTAGTTAAAAAGCTCCTCTGTGGCAAGGCCCCGGTGGTGGATGAGTTCCTTAAGGCTCTGGATACTGTGGGGCTGTCTTGGTTGACAAGACTCTGCAACATCGCGTGAACATTGGGGGTGGTACCTCTGGATTGGCACACCGGGGTGGTGGTTCCTCTCTTTAAGAAGGGGAACCGGAGGGTGTGTTCCAACTATCGTGAAACACACTCCTCAGCCTTCCCGGTAAGGTCTATTCATGTGTACTGGAGAGGAGGAAACTCGGATCCAGGACGAACAGTGTGGTTTTCGTCCTGGTCGTGGAACGGTAGACCAGGTCTATACTCTCGGCAGGGTCCTTGAGTGTGAAGCGACTGGGATGAGAATCAGCACCTCCAAGTCCAAGTCCATGGTTCTCGCGCAGGAAAGGGTCGAGTGCCATCTCCAGGTTGGGGAGGAGATCTTTCCCCAAGTGGAGGAGTTCAAGTACCAACAAGTCTTGTTCACGAGTGAGGATAGAGTGGATCGAGAGATCCACAGGCGGTTTGGTGCGGCGTCTTCAGTATTGAGGACGCTATATCGATCCGTTGTGGTGAAGAAGGAGCTGAGCCAGAAGGAAAAGCTCTCAATTTACCGTCGATCTACGTTCCCAGCTTTGGGTTATGACCGAAAGGACAAGCGGCCGAAATGCGTTTCCTCTGCCGGGTGGTGGGTCTCTACCTTAGAGACAGGGTGAGAAGCTCTGTCATCCGGGAGGAACTCAAAGTAAAGCCGCTGCTCCTCCACATTGAGAGGAGCCATGAGGTGGTTCGGGCATCTGCTCAGGATGCCACCCGAACGCCTCTAGGGAGGTGTGGCAGGAGGCCACGGGGAAGACCTAGGACACATTGGAAAGACTATGTCCCCGGCTGGCCTGGGAACGCCTCGGAATACCCCGAGAAGAGCTGGACGAAGTGGCTGGGGAGAGGGAAGTCTGGGATTTTCTGCTCAGGCTGCTGCCCCCGCAACCCGACCTCGGATAAGCGGAAGAAAATGGATGGATTTAGAATGACAGTTATACTGTCAGATTGAGTACAAAAACTAACTAAACCTTACACAATATAATGTTTCGCGGTCAGGCTTAGGCCTGACAGGGAAAAGGACGACCCTGCCATGCAGAGTCCAACAGGATATGGAGGGTATGGCATGGAGGGGGGGTGTACCTGGGACGCTAGGTACATCGTTGAGCCCTCTGGAGACGTCGTGGGCTTCAATCAACGAAACGTCGATGAAGCAGGGTGCCCACCTGAAGACCCCAATGACATACTTACCCTCCCTTTCACCACTCCACACCGACTGCTACCGTCAAGATTGTTCCTACTTACCAAAGGGATTGAAACATCTAGTTCTATTTGCTTTACTGATCTTCTGGAAGAAAAACCCAGTGACTGTTGTGAAAGGGCAGCTGACAACAAGGGAAAGACCTTGTGACAGCTTGGAGAGACAGCTGACAGGAGGAAATAGACCCCAACGGGGCTGTTATGGGCTAGCTACCCACAGCAGCAGGCTCCGTCACCCTATTAGGGCACAAGAGCCACCATATCTGGCTACAGAAAGTTCAAGAAGAAGAATACCCCTAGAGTCTGCGAGAGCAGGGGCGCAAGAAGACTCACAGGCTGATCTCCCGGTAACGACCCTTGGAATGGACACGACAATGAATGAAGGTAGTAGTAATACTCTTGAGAAACCAGCAGTTGGACATGTTCTTCAGATGTGTGTGTGTGGATGGGCTAAAGTAACATCAACCCATGGTCTTAAAGTTCACCAAGGGCGGAAGAAATGCCTGAAAACCCCTAACCCAGGGCCCCGCATTGACCGGCTTCTGTTAAGAAGAAGGTTAAATCAGTCGGATGAAACTCAGCGGCAGGAAGAAACCCACAGTCCGCAGAGCATCAGCACCCCGCAGGATGAGGAGGAAGCATCAGGCAGAACCACCAGTCCAAGACCATACCCAGTACACCGCAAAAAGGAAAACATGCAAGGACGTAAGCCGTTGGTGAAATGGCCAAAGTCTAACAGCAAGGAGTGGGAAACCATCAACATAGACTTAAGCCTTATCCTAAGTAACATCAAAGGATCAGCCGAAAAGAAGCTGGAGAAGATGGGTGACCTAATCTACAGCTACGGAGAGAAGAGATGTGGAGTGAAGGAAAAAGTCAGAAAGGAAGACATGCTTCCCGCCCCCAAATCTCGTCGGCTTCAAGAAATCCATCTACTTGTAAAAGAAAGGCGACAGCTAAGGAAGGTGTGGAGAAAGGCAACAGCAGAAGAAAGGGAAGGCATCGACCTCCTTCAAGAGGAATTAAAACAGAGGCTCTCAAAACTCCGTCGAGCGGAAAGCCTAAGGATGCGTCGGAAGAAGAAAGAAAAAGCCAGAACCGACTTCTACAAAGACCCCTTTAAATTTGTGAAAGGGATTTTCACAAAAGAGAAGA
The DNA here is from genome assembly GCF_033978785.1 of Entelurus aequoreus. Lineage (NCBI taxonomy): Eukaryota > Metazoa > Chordata > Actinopteri > Syngnathiformes > Syngnathidae > Entelurus > Entelurus aequoreus. Next base: position 135,679 of record NW_026907998.1, read on the forward strand.
GTGGATCTCTGAAAACATCAAAAGACCAGGTTGAAGAATATCTGAGAACCATCTATACTGATGAGAAGAAACATGAACCGGTCATTGTCCCCACTGACATCCCTCCTATATCACCCGCACAACATCAGGTTGATGTCAGCCCTCCCAAGCTGAGCGAGGTGAAGCAGGCAGTAAAAAAGGCAAGATCGGCATCTGCCCCAGGCCCTAATGGTGTTTCGTATAGTGTCTACAAGAACGCTCCGGAGGTTCTGAAATTCCTGTGGAAAAACATGAGAGTGGTGTGGGACAAGCAGATCATCCCGAAAGCCTGGCGAAGAGCGGGAGGAGTGCTTATCCCAAAAGAAAAGAACTCGACCACCATTGAACAGTTTCGCCAAATAAACCTTCTGAACATCGAAGGCAAGATTTTCTTCAGCGTATTGGCACAGCGACTAACAGAGTATCTGAAGCAAAACCACTTCATTGATACATCGATCCAAAAGGCTGGCATAGCAGGCTTCTCTGGATGCCTCGAACATAACAGCATCTTATGGCATCAAATCCAGACTGCGAAAAAAGAAGGAAAAGATCTTCATGTCTTGTTCCTTGATCTGGCCAACGCCTATGGATCAGTCCCTCATTCATTGCTGTGGACTGCCTTTGAATTCTTCCAAGTGCCAACTACAATCACAAATCTCGTAAAACACTATTTCCAGGATTTGCAGTTTTGCCTCACAACATCAGGCTTCACCACAAAGTGGCAATCTCTGGAAGTAGGCATCATGGCTGGGTGCACCATCTCCCCATTGGCCTTTACGATGGCAATGGAAATCATTATTAGAGCATCGAAATGGGTGGTTGGAGGAGAACGACTACAATGTGGTCAGAGATTACCACCAATTCGAGCCTATATGGACGATATAACAACACTCACAACAACTGTCCCCTGCACCAAGAGACTGCTGGAGAAACTTCATTCAAATATAACATGGGCACGGATGAAGTTAAAGCCCAGCAAGTGCAGAAGTATCTCCATTGTGAAAGGCCAAGTCACAGACCAGAGATTTCATGTCAGCGGAACACCAGTACCAACTGTTTCAGAAATGCCAGTAAAGAGCTTGGGAAGGTGGTACGACGCAAGGCTCAAAGACACCGAACAGTTTGAGCAACTAAAAAAGGATACCATCACTTACATGGATTGCATCAATAAAACCTTGTTGCCAGGAAAACTTAAGTTGTGGTGTTTTCAATTTGGCATACTCCCAAGACTCTTGTGGCCTTTAACTGTGTACGAAATCCCCATCACCAAGGTTGAAAAATTGGAACGTGTGATAAGCACACAGCTGAAACAGTGGCTTGGAGTTCCAAGATGCTTCAGTTCTATTGGACTATATGGGCATGGCAAATTGGAATTACCAATCTCAGGACTGGTGGAAGAATTCAAATGCACCAAAGCAAGGCTGGTCATGACGCTAACTGAAACTGAGGATGCAGTCATTCGAACAGCGGCCCCCCGAGTAACAGCGGGAAGGAAGTGGATTCCATCAGAAGCTGTTCAGAGTGCAAAGTCTGCTCTTCAATTCAGAGATGTGGTTGGGCAAGTACAGCATGGGAGAGCAGGGCTCGGGCTCATCCCAAAACCTCCCCTATGGCACAAAGCAACATCAGAGCAGAAGAGACGGCTAGTAGTAGAGGAAGTCAGGAGACAGGAGGAGGGAGAGCGACATGCTAAAGCCGTCTCAATGGCCAAGCAGGGGAGATGGACCAACTGGGAAAGCCTGGAGAAGAAAAAGCTCAACTGGTATGACATCTGGCAGATGGAGGGAGCACGACTGAGTTTTATCATCAGAGCCACGTACGACCTGCTACCGTCCCCTATAAATCTGAAAACCTGGTACGGAGAAGATCCCGCCTGTTCCCTGTGTCAAGTACCTGCATCTCTAAGGCATATCCTATCAGGGTGTACTATAAGTCTCACCCAAGGACGCTATACTTGGCGGCATAACCAAGTACTCAGAGAGCTTGCATCAACACTGGAACAGAGGCGAACCACCACAAACAATCTCCCACTAACACCAGCAGGAAAGGTCCACTTCACACAATTTGTACCAGCTGGCAAACATCAAGAGTGTCAAACAACACCAAATAATGCAAGCATCCTGCAGTCGGCTCGAGATTGGAAATTTGAAGTGGACCTTGATAAAAAGCTTGTGTTTCCCCCAGAAATAATGGCTACAACACTCCGGCCAGACATGGTCCTGTGGTCTCCAACAGCAAAACTGGCTTATGTCGTGGAACTGACAGTACCATGGGAAGAAGGGGTTGAAGAGGCTTACGAAAGGAAAAAAACCAAATATTCTGACCTGGCAGCTGAAGCATCCCAGAACGGCTGGAAGACCAGCATTTTCCCAGTAGAGGTGGGATGCAGGGGATTTATTGCCACATCTACCATCAGTCTGTTGAGAAAAATGGGGGTGAAAGGACGCTCCCTCCAACAGACTATCAAGTCCATGTCAAGAGCTGCCGAAAAAGCCAGCAACTGGCTCTGGATTAAGCGCAAGGACCCCAATTGGGCAGTAAAATGAGAGACAATGGTATGCGGTCAGGCTTAGGCCTGACTCAGGGAAAAGGACGACCCTGCCATGCAGAGTCCAACAGGATATGGAGGGTATGGCATAGAGGGGGGTGTACCTGGGACGCTAGGTACATCGTTGAGCCCTCTGGAGACGTCGTGGGCTTCAATCAACGAAACGTCGATGAAGCAGGGTGCCCACCTGAAGACCCCAATGACATACTTACCCTCCCTTTCACCACTCCACACCGACTGCTACCGTCAAGATTGTTCCTACTTACCAAAGGGATTGAAACATCTAGTTCTATTTGCTTTACTACTAGTAAAACTCACAAAGATACATATCTCCAGGCATTATTAGCCATTTTGCATGTGTGGTTTAGGAGTTATGTTTAAATAAATAACTGTCAGATTGAGTGTGACAGTAAACTGTCATAGTGAGTAAAACCCTTATTTTGCATTTGCAAACCTTACAAAAACAACTAAATCTAGTTAAACTCACACAGATACAATAATACAGGCATTTTTAGACACAATGCATGTTTGGTTTTAGAGTTATGTTTATATAACTTTCATATTTAGTATGACAGTTATACTGTCATATTGAATAAAAACAAAAACTAACTTGTGTCTTTGTAAACCTTACAAAATACCATTTTTCTAGTAAAACTAACTAAGATACATGCTCCAGGCATTATTAGCTATTTTGCATGTGTTGTTTGAGTTATGTTTAAATAACTGTCATATTGAGTGTGGCGTTATACTGTCATATTGAGTTAAAAAAATCTAACTTGTGTCTTTGCAAACCTTACAAAAGAAAATGTTTCTAGCAACACTCACAAAGATAATTTTTTTCACGCTATTAGACATGTTTCCAAGGAGTTATAATTAAATAACTTTCATATTGAGTGTTAAAGTTATAATGTCATTATGTGTAAAACCTAATTTTTGTATTTGCAAACCTTACAAAAACAATTGATTCTAGTAAAACTTACATAAATTCAATATTACAGGCATTTTTAGACAATTCACATGTTTGGTTTAAAAATTGTGTTTGAATACATTTGTATTGCTTTTTTCGCATTATCTCAGGATTCTAAGATCATTACTTAAATATTGAGTAAAACACTACTTTTTGTTTTTGCAAACCTTACAAACCCACATGAATACATTATTATAAGCAATTTTAGACATGACACACGTTTGGTTCTGGAGTTATGTTTATATAACTTTTATATTTAGTATGACTGTTATACTGTCATATTGAATAAAAAAAAACTAGCTTGTGTCTTTGCAAACTTTACAAAAGATCATTTTTCTAGTAAAACTAACAACGTTACATGTCTCCAGGCATTATGAGCCATTTTGCATGGGTTGTTTAGGAATGATCTTTAAATACATTTTTATTGCTTTTTTCGCATTATTTAGGATTCTAAAATCCTTACTTTCACATTGAGGAAAAAACTGCTTTTTGTTTTTGCAAACCTTACAAACTCACATAAATACATTATTATAGGCAATTTTAGACATGACACACGTTTGGTTCTGGAGTTATGTTTATATAACTTTCATATTTAGTATGACTGTTATACTGTCATATTGAATAAGAAAAAACTAGCTTGTGTCTTTGCAAACTTTGCAAAAGATAATTTTTCTAGTAAAACTAACAAAGATATATGTCTCCAGGCATTATTACCCATTTTGCATGGGTTGTTTAGGAATTATGTTTAAATACATTTTTATTGCTTTTTTTGCATTATCTCAGGATTTTAAGATCATTACTTTCATATTGAGTAAAAAACTACTTTTTGTTTTTGCAAACCTTACAAACTCACATTAATACATTATTACAGGCATTTTTAGACATGACACATGTTTGGTTTTGGAGTTATGTTCATATGACTTTCATATTTAGTATGACTGTTATAGTGTCATATTGAATTAAAAAAAACTAGTTTGTGTCTTTGCAAACTTTACAAAATATACATTTCCTGGTAAAACTAACAAAGATACATGTCTCCAGGCATTATTACCCTTTTTGCCTGGGTAGTTTAGGAGTTATGTTTAAATACATTTTTATTGCTTTTTTCGCATTATCTCAGGATTCCAAGATCATTACTTTCATATTGAGTAAAAAACTACTTTTTGTTTTTGCAAACCTTACAAACTCACATAAATACATTATTACAGGCATTTTTAGACATGACACATGTTTGGTTTTGGAGTTATGTTCATATAACTTTCATATTTAGTATGACTGTTATACTGTCATATTGAATAAAAAAAAAACTAGCTTGTGTCTTTGCAAACTTTACAAAAGATCATTTTACTAGTAAAACTAACAAAGATACATGTCTCCAGGCATTATTACCCATTTTGCATGGGTTGTTTAGGAATTATGTTTAAATACATTTTTATTGCTTTTTTCGCATTATCTCAGGATTTTAAGATCATTACCTTCATATTGAGTAAAAAACTACTTTTTGTTTTTGCAAACCTTACAAACTCACATAAATACATTATTAGAGGCATTTTTAGACATGACACATGTTTGGTTTTGGAGTTATGTTCATATAACTTTTATTTTTAGTATGACTGTTAAACTGTCATATTGAATAAAAAAAAACTAGCTTGTGTCTTTGCAAACTTTACAAAAGATCATTTTTCTAGTAAAACTAACAAAGATAAATGTCTCCAGGCATTACTACCCATTTTGCATGGGTTGTTTAGGAATTATGTTTAAATACATTTTTATTGCTTTTTTCGCATTATCTCAGGATTCTAAGATCATTACTTTCATATTGAGTAAAAAACTACTTTTTGTTTTTGCAAACCTTACAAACTCACATAAATACATTATTACAGACATTTTTAGACATGACACATGTTTGGTTTTGGAGTTATGTTTATATAACTTTTATATTTAGTATGACTGTTACACTGTCATATTGAATTAAAAAAAACTAGCTTGTGTCTTTGCAAACTTTACAAAAGATCATTTTTCTAGTAAAACTAACAAAGATACATGTCTCCAGGCATTATTACCCATTTTGCATGGGTTTTTTAGGAATTATGTTTAAATACATTTTTATTGCTTTTTTCGCATTATCCCAGGATTCTAAGATCATTACTTTCATATTGAGTAAAAAACTACTTTTTGTTTTTGCAAACCTTACAAACTCACATTAATACATTATTACAGGCATTTTTAGACATGACACATGTTTGGTTTTGGAGTTATGTTTATATAACTTTCATATTTAATATGACTGTTATACTGTCATATTGAATAAAAAAAAACTGGCTTGTGTCTTTGCAAACTTTACAAAAGATCATTTTCCCAGTAAAACTAACAAAGATACATGTTTCCAGGCATTATTAGCCATTTTGCATATGTTGTTTAGGAGTAATGTTTAAATACATTTTTATTGCTTTTTTCGCATTATCTCAGGATTTTAAGAACATTACAGTCATATTGAGTAAAAAAACTACTTTTTGTGTTTGCAAGATTTAAATAAGCATGTGTTTCGAGTAAAACGGCCAAGGATGCATTATTTCAGGCATTATTAGCCATTTTTCATGTGTGGTTTGAGTTATGGTTAAATAACTGTCATATACTGTCAGTTATGACATAGTAAGTAAAACCTAAATTATGTATTTGCAAACTTTACAAAATCATTTAAATCTAGTAAAACTCACATGGATTCAATATTACAGACATTTTTAGACATTTTGCATATTTGGTTTAGGAATTATGTTGGAATCATTTTTTTTAATTTGTTCGTATTTTCTCAGAATTTTAGAACATTACTGTCATATTGAGTAAAGAAATAATTTTTGTGTTTGCAAGCCTTAAAAAAAACATATGTTTCGAGTAAAACTTACAAGAATGCATTATTTCAGGCATTGTTAATCATTTTTCATGTGTAGTTTAAGAGTTATGTTTAAATAACTGTCATATTGAGTGTGGCAGTTATACTGTCATATTGAGTAAAAAAAACTAACCTGTCTTTGCAAACCTTACAAAAGAAAATGTTTCTAGTAACACTCACAAAGATAAATTTTTTCACGCATTATTAGACATGTTTCATGTGTGGTTAGGAGTTATAAATAAATAATTGTCATATTGAGTGTTACAGTTTTAATGTCATTATGTGTAAAACCAAATTTTTGTATTTGCAAACCTTACAAAAACAATTGATTCTAGTAAAACTTATATAGATTCAATATTACAGGATTTTTTAGACATTTTACATGTTTGGTTTAAATGTTTGAATACATTTGTATTGCTTTTTTCGCATTATCTCAGGATTCTAAGAACATTACTTTCATATTGAGTAAAAAACTACTTTTTGTTTTTGCAAACCTTACAAACTCACATAAATACATTATTACAGGCATTTTTAGACATGACACATGTTTGGTTTTGGAGTTATGTTTATATAACTTTCATATTTAGTATGACTGTTATACTGTCATATTGAATAAAAAAACTAGCTTGTGTCTTTGATATCTTTACAAAAGATAATTTTTTTAAACTAACAACGTTACATGTCTCCCTAGGCATTATTAGCCATTTTGCATGTGTTGTTTAGGAGTTAGGTTTAAATACATTTGTATTGCTTTTTTCCCATTATCTCAGGGTTCTAAGAACATTACAGTCAAGTAAAAAACTACTTTTTGTGTTTGCAAAATATAAAACTCAGTAAAACTCCCAATGATTCATTATTTCAGGCATTATTAGCCATTTTTTTGTGTGGTTTATGAGTTATGTTTAAATAACTGTCATATTGAGTGTGATTTTGTCATTGTGAGTAAAACCTAATTTTTGTATTTGCAAACCTTACAAAAACAACCGATGGTTTTGGAGTTATATTTATATAACCTGCTTTCTGAGCCGCCACCTTTGTGGTTTGCGTGTCCCACTGATCCAGGACAAACAGGTCCTAGGTGAGGGATCAGACAAAGAGCAGCTCAAAGACCTTTATTAAAAGTACAATTGAGGACCTAGATTTTTTCTCGCCCGGACGCAGGTCACCGTGGCTCCCCTGTGGAGCCAGGCCCAGAGGTGTGGCACGATGGCGATTGACGGGCCTGTCCCCATGGGGCCCAGCCGTGCTCAGCTCGAAGAGGCAACGTGGATCCCCCCTCCAGGGCTCACCACTCATGGGCTGGGTCATAGAGGGTGCAGTGTGAGCTGGGCGGCAGCCGAAGGCAGGGCACTTGGTGGTCCGATTATCGGCTACATAAGCTGGCTCTTGGGACATGGAACGTCACCTCGCTGGGAGGGAAGGAGCCTGAGCTGGTGCTTGAGGTGGAGACGTTCCCGGCTAGATATAGTTGGACTCACAGCAAGGGCTCTGGAACCTGTTCTCTCAGAGGGGCTGGACTGAGCTGAACTTTCATTACTTGCAACGCCAGAGTGGAAGAGATTCCACACTGGCGTTGCAACTAATGAGAGGCTGGGGTGGCAATTCTTGTTGCCCCCCGGCTCAAAGCCTGCACGTTGGACTTTAAACCCAATAGACGAGATGGTAGCTTCCTTCAGCCTTCGGGTTGGGTGACGGGTCCTGACTGTTGTTTGTGTTTACACACCAAACAGCAGCTCAGAGTACCAACTCTTTTTGGATTCCCTTGAGGGAGGACTGGAGATTGCTCCCTCGGGTGATTCCCTTGTTCTGCTGGTGGACTTCAACGCTATGTTGGCAACGACAGTGAAACCTGGAGAGTCGTGATTGGGAAAAATGGCCACCCGGATCTGAACCCAAGTGGTGCTTTGTTATTGGACTTTTGTGCTTGTCACGGATTGTCCATAACAAACAAAATGTTCAAACATAAGGGTGTCCATATGTGCACTTGGCACAAGGACACCCTCGGCCGCATGATTGACTTTGTAGTTGTGTCATGGGATTTGCGGCCTCATGTTTTGGACACTCGGTGAAGAGAGGGGCAGAGCTTTCTACCAACCACCACCTGGTGGTGAGCTGGCTCCGATGGTAGGGGAGGATGCCGGTCAGACCTGGCAGGCCCAAACGTATTGTAAGGGTCTGCTGGGAACACCTAGCAGAGTCTCCTGAAGAACTTTGAACATGTCCGGAAGAACTTTGAACATGTCACGAGGGAGGTGCTGGACATTGAGTCTGAGTGGACCATGTTCCGTTCCTCTCTTGTTGAGCCAGCTGATTGAAGCTGTGGCCGCAAGGTGTTTGGTGCCTGTCGTGGCGGTAATCCACCAGCAGTGAGGGATGCTGTCAAGCTGAAGAAAGAGCCACCGGGTCCTTTTGGCTCATGGGACTCCAGAGGCAGTGGGCATACCGACAGGCCAAGCGAGACCTCCTCAGTCCCACCAACACGTCTTCCTATGAGGAAACAGTGCCTGGGAAGTCTGTGGTGGGCTCTCCTATTTCTGGGGCTGAGGTTGCCAAGGTAGTTAAAAAGCTCCTCGGTGGCAAGGATAGGAGCTCCGTCCGGAGTTCCTTAAGGCTCTGGATGCTGTGGGGCAGTCTTGGTTGACACGACTCTGCAACATTGCGTCTACATCGGGGGCGGTACCTCTGGATTGGCAGACCGGGGTGGTGGTTCCTCTCTTTAAGAAGGGGAACCGGAGGGTGTGTTCCAAATATCGTAGATCACACTCCTCAGCCTTCCCGGTAAGGTCTATTCATGTGTAATGGAGAGGAGGAACCTCGGATCCAGGACGAACAGTGTGGTTTTCGTCCTGGTCGTGGAACGGTAGACCAGCTCTATACTCTCGGCAGGGTCCTTGAGTGTGCATGGGAGTTTGCCCAACCAGTCTACATAAGTTTTGTGGACTTGGAGAAGACATTCGACCTTGGCCCCCGGTAAATCCTGTGGGGAGTGCTCAGAGAGTATGGAGTATCGGCATGTCTGATTGTGGCGGGTGTCTCCCTGTATGATCAGTGTCAGAGCTTGGTCCGCATTGCCGGCAGTATGTCGGACCCCTTTCCAGTGAGGGTTGGACTCCGCCAAGGCTGCCCTTTGTCACCGATTCTGTTCATAACTTTAATGGACAGAATATCTAGGCGCAGTCATGGCTTTGAGGATCCCCTCAACGCCATGACTGCGCCTGGTTTGGTGGCTGCAGGATTAGGTCTCTGCTTTTTGCAGATGATGTGGTCCTGATGGCTTCAACTGGCCAAGATCTTCAGCTTTCATTGGATCGGTTCGCAGTGAAGCGACTGGGATGAGAATCAGCACCTCCAAGTCCGAGTCCATGGTTCTCGCCCGGGAAAGGGTGGAGTGCCATCTCGAGGTTGGGAAAGAGATCTTGCCCCAAGTGAAGGAGTTCAAGTACCTAGGAGTCTTGTTCACGAGTGAGGATAGAGTGGATTGTGAGATCTACAGGCGGATCGGTGCGGCGTCTTCAGTAATGAAGACGCTATATCGATCCGTTGTGGTGAAGAAGGAGCTGAGCCAGAAGGAAAAGCTTTCAATTTACCGGTCGATCAACGTTCCCATCCTCACCTATGGTCATGAGCTTTGGGTTATGACCGAAAGGACAAGGTCACGGGTACAAGCGGCCGAAATGAGTTTCCTCCGCCGGGTGGTGGGTCTCTCCCTTAGAGATAGGGTGAGAAGCTCTGTCATCTGGGAGGAACTCAGTGTAAAGCCGCTGCTCCTCCCTAGGTCCGAACGGCAGGAGGCCATGGGGAAGACCTAGGATACATTGGAAAGACTATGGCCTGGGAACGCCTCGGGATCCCCCGAGAAGAGCTGGACAAAGTGGCTGGGGAGAGGGAAGTCTGGGCTCTCTGCTTAGGCTGCTGCCCCCGCAACCCGACCTCGGATAAGCGGAAGAAAATGGATGGATTTAGTATGACAGTTATACTGTCATATTGAGTGTGACAGTATACTGTCATAAAACCCAATTTTTGTATTTGCAAACCTGATTCTAGTAAAACTCACATCTATACAATATTACAGGCAATTTTGGACATAATGCACGTTTGGTTTTGGAGTTATTTTCATATAACTTTAATATATAGTATGACATCTATACTGTTATATTGAGTAAAAAAAACTAACTTGTGTCTGTCATAAAACTCAAGTTTTGTATTTGCAAACCTTACAAAAACAAATGATTCTAGTAAAACTCACATGGATTCAATATTACAGGCATTTTTAGACATTTTGCATGTTTGGTTTTGGAGTTATGTTTATATAACCTGCTTTCTGAGCCGCCACCTTTGTGGTTTGCGTGTCCCACTGATCCTAGGAGCTATGTTGTCCGGGGGCTTCTATGCCCCCTGGTAGGGTGCCCCAAGACAAACAGGTCCTAGGTGAGGAATCAGACAAAGAGCAGCTCAAAGACCTTTATGAAAAGTACAAATCGAGGACCTAGATATTTTCTCGCCCGGACGCGGGTCACCGTGACTCCCCTGTGGAGCCAGGCCCAGAGGTGGGGCACGATGGCGAGCGACTGGTACCCATGGGGCCCAGCTCGAAGAGGCAACGTGGGTCCCCCCTGCAATAGGCTCACCACTCATGGGCTGGGTCATAGAGGTCGGGTGCAGTGTTAGCTGGGCGGAAGCCGAAGGCAGGGCACTTGGCGGTCCGATTATCGGCTACATAAGCTCGCTCTTGGGACGTGGAACGTCACCTCGCGAGGTGGAGAAGTTCCCGGCTGGATAAAGCTGGACTCACTTCGACGCACAGCAAGGGCTCTGGAACCTGTTCTCTCAAGAGGGGTTGGACTCTCTTCCACTCTGGCGTTGCAAGTAATGAGAGGCTGGGTTGGCAATTCTTGTTGCCCCCCCGGCTCAAAGCCTGCACGTTGGACTTAACCCAGAAGACGAGATGGTAGCTTCCCTCCGCTTTCGGGTTGGGTGACGGGTCCTGACTGTTGTTGGTGTTTACGCACCAAACAGCAGCTCAGAGTACCCACTCTTTTTGGATTCCCTTGAGAGTGCTCCCTCGGGTGATTCCCTTGTTCTGCTGGGGGTCTTCAACGCTGATGTTGGCAACGACTTTGAAACCTGGAGAGTCGTGATTGGGAAAAATGGCCACCCGGATCTGAACCCAAGTGGTGCTTTGTTATTGGACTTTTGTGCTCGTCACGGATTGTCCATAACAAACACAATGTTCAAACATAAGGGTGTCCATATGTGCACTTGGCACCAGGACACCCTCGGCCGCAGTTCCATTATTGACTTTGTAGTTGTGTCATGGGATTTGCGGCCTCATGTTTTGGACACTCGGGTGAAGAGAGGGGCGAGCTTTCTACCGATCACCACCTGGTGAGCTGGCTCCGATGGTGGGGTAGGATCCCGGACAGACCTGGCAGGCCCAAACGCATTGTGAGAGTCTTTTGGGAATGCCTAGCAGAGTCTCCTGTCAGAGAGAGTTTCTTTTTCCACCTCCAGAGGAACTTTGAACATGTCACAAAGGAGGTGCTGGACATTGAGTCTGAATGGATCATGTTCCGTGCCTCTCTTGTCAAGCCAGCTGATTGGAGCTGTGGCCGCAAGGTGTTTGGTGCCTGTCGTGGCGGTAATCCTAGAACCCGCTGGTGGCCACCAGCAGTGCGGGATGCCGTCAAGCTGAAGAAAGAGCTTATCTGGTCCTTTTGGCTCATGCGACTCCAGAGGCAGCGGGCATACCGACAGGCCAAGCAGTGCCTGGGGAATCTGTGGTGGGCTCTCCTATTTCTGGGGCTGAGGTTGCCAAGGTAGTTTTAAAAGCTCCTCGGTGGCAAGGCCCCGGGGGTGGATGAGCTCCATCCGGAGTTCCTTAAGGCTCTGGATGCTGTGGGGCTGTTTTAGTTGACAAGACTCTGCAACATCGCGTGGACATCAGGGGCGGTACCTCTGGATTGGCAGACCGGGGTGGTGGTTCCTCTCTTTAAGAAGGGGAACCGGAGGGTGTGTTCCAACTATCGTAAATCACACTCCTCAGCCATCCCGGTAAGGTCTATTCATGTGTACTGGAGAGGAGGAACCTCGGATCCAAGACGAACAGTGTGGTTTTCGTCCTGGTCGTGGAACGGTAGACCAGCTCTATACTCTCGGCAGGGACCTTTGGGAGTTTGTCCAACCAGTCTACATGTGCTTTGTGGACTTGGAGAAGACATTCGACCGTGGCCACCCCGGGAAGTCCTGTGGGGAGTGCTCAGAGAGTATGGGGTATCGGCATGTCTGATTGTGGCGGGTCGCTCCCTGTATGATCAGTGTCAGAGCTTGGTCCGCATTGCCAGCAGTAAGTTGGCTGCCCTTTGTCACCAAATGTGTTCATAAATTTTATGGACAGAATTTCTAGGCGCAGTCATGGCGTTGAGGGGATCTGGTTTGGTGGCTGCAGGATTAGGTCTCTCCTTTTTGCAGATGATGTGGTCCTTATGGCTTTAACTGGCCAGGATCTTCAGCTCTCATTTGATTGGTTCGCAGCCGAGTGTGAAGCGACTGGGATGAGAATCAGCACCTCCAAGTCCGAGGTTCTCGCCCGGGAAAGGGTGGAGTGCCATCTCGAGGTTGGGAAGGAGATCTTGCCCCAAGTGGATGAGTTCAAGTACCTGGAGTCTTGTTCATGAGTGAGGGAAGAGTGGATCGTGAGATGCACAGGCTGGTCGGTGCGGCGTCTTCAGTAATGAGGACGCTATATCGATTTGTTGTGGTAAGAAGGAGCTGCGCCAGAAGGAAAAGCTCTCAATTGACCGGTCAATCTACGTTCCCATCCTCACCTATGGTCATGAGCTTTGGGTTATGACCGAAAGGACAACATCACGGGTACAAGCGGCCGAAATGAGTTTTCTCCGCTGGGTGGCGGGTCTTTCCCTTACTGTAAGAATTTTCACCGTTTAATTACAGTAACCTACTGGCAGCTAATGGTTCCAGTATACAACTGTTTTTCTACAGCACACATACTGTGATTTATCACTACAGTTTATTACTGTAAAAAGTATCACAGTACTGTGCTGTATCAAATATACGCTTCACAGCATAATACTGTCATCTGTTTAGCGGCATTACACTGTTATTTTAGTGTATCTACTGTAATATCCATTAACAGTTAATTACAGTAAAATAATTGTAAGCACTATAGACTGAGCTTTACAGTATAATGCCACTAGAAGTTAATGAGTTGAACTTTTAATTTTTCAAAATCAAAATCCCTGCAATCTGCTGGCATAAAAATGACTGGAGAAATGGCCTTGCAAGATTATGTTTTTATTAACCAATTATTTATTGTGCATCAAATACATTCAAAGTACATTTAGTGCATTCTTCTTATTTTCAGTAAAGCATTTTAACATTTATAACATGTCCACTTAATTTCTAACTGGAGACAAAACACTGAACACGAGTCCAGTGTTTAGTTGTCGGCTACATAAAGCCCCACTCAAAGTCTGTGAGATGTTTTATAAGGGTGGCTACGTGAGGATTTACAGTTGCTGCCTTTTTCTGGACCAGCTTCCCGGTCTTCTTGGACACCACCTTTCCCTGGCTAGCCTTTGTTCCCCTCTCAGGGTTAACGGCAATGAATCGCCTAAAAAAGAGAGAAAGCATATTAGATATTCTGTTGTGATTGAAGATTACTTGTAGTCGATACAGAACCCCCCTCACATTGTTATTTAGGAATATGCACTGCACAAATATTAATATCAATTTTAGGATATATGTGAGCCTATACCATAACCACAGCTGTAGATGAGTGAATGCTCTAAAACCCATTAAGACAAATTCAGAGAGGAAGACAATGCTAAAGCCTCCCCAATCCCTCTCTCTATTTATGTTTTCTCTCCATCTACGGGACCGTGTATTTACGCTGATGTTTCCTGCTTTCACCCATTTAACATATCGTTACCTGCTCATTACCTATCTTCTCTGCATCCTGGGGTCACACTGGTGCTTCTTGCCTTTACCCATTCAACATATCTTTACCTGCACGTTACCTACCTTCTCTGCATAGTGTGGTCACGCTGGTGCTTTCTACCTTTACCCATTCAACATATCGTTACCTGCACATTACCTACCTTCTCTGTATCCTGGAGTCAAGCTGGTGTTTCCTGCCTTTACTCATTCAACATATCTTTACCTGCACATTACCTACCTTCTCTGTATCCTGGCGTCTAGCTGGTGTTTCCTGCCTTCACCCATTCAACATATCTTTACCTGCACATTACCTACCTTCCCTGCATCCTTGGGTCACACTGGTGCTTCTTTCTTTCACCATACAACATATCTTCACCTGCACATACCTACCTTGTCTGCATGGCCTCGACCACACCTGCGCTTCCTTCTTTCACCCATTCAACATACCTTCACCCGCACATTACCTACCTTCCCTGCATGGTGGGGTCACACTGGTGCTTCCTGCCTTTACCCATTCAACATATCTTCACCCGCACATTACCTACTTGCTCTGCATTCTCGGGTCAAGCTGGTGCTTCCTGCCATCATCCAGTCAACATATCTTTACCTGCAAATTACCTACTTTTTCTGCATCCTGGGGTCAAACAGGTGCTTCCTTCTTTGACCCAGTCAACATATCTTTACCTGCACATTACCTACCTTCTCTGTATCCTAGAGTCAAACTGGTGCTTCGGTCCCTAATAAGAAGGTCCACAAAGGAACAGAAGAGTCATTGATTTAAGGCACACAATTGGGGAAATGACAAGTCAAATTCCTGAACAGAGGTGAGAAATATAAAATAAAATATCTTAACAGTATTTTAACAGTATCAAGAGGATTTACCTTTGAACAAATTCCAATGTCCGAGGACCTTCCTCTTGGTATTCCAAGTTGAACACATAGTATGTGGCAAGAAGGGCAGCAAGCCCTGAGATTAAGCTAGGTTGGACGCCTTTGCAGATGACATCACCTTCCATGCTGATCATCCAACGTTTTATTGTGACTTTGTCACCAGCAACTGGTACAGTCAAGGAATGCAGTTTATGTTCCTAAACAGTATCCAATATGGGTAGCATTTTAAAAGTATTTGGAATGGCCACCTCACTCGCTCTCTCTTTCCTCTGTTTACATCTAGTCTCCTAAGGCAGTGGTTCTCAAATGGGGGTACGCGTACTCCTGGGGGTACTTGAAGGTATGCCAAGGGGTACGTGAGATTTTTTTTAAATATTCTAAAAATAGCAACAATTCAAAAATCCTTTATAAATATATTTATTGAATAATACTTCGACAAAATATGAATGTAAGTTCATAAACTGAACAACTAATCAAGTAGGCTATTCCATTCATTACCATAAAGCCAGAGTTTCCCCCATGCCATGATGGTTTGACTCTACCTGGCGGTGCCACACGGCACCAACTGTCAATCAACTATCCATGTAGAAAACAATGGAGGCTTGGTTAAAGCGTAGTGGACATGTTCCATAAATATTGATGTTAAAGATTTCTTTTTTTGTGAAGAAATGTTGAGAATGAAGTTCATGAATCCAGATGGATCTCTATTGCAATCCCCAAAGAGGGCACTTTAAGTTGATTACTTCTATGTGTAAAAATATTTATTTATAATTGAATCACTTGTTTATTTTTCAACAAGTTTTTAGTTATTTTTTATATCTTTTTTTCCATATAGTTCAAGAAAGACCACAACAAATGAGCAATATTTTGCACTGTTATACAATTTAATGAATCAGAAACTGATGACATAGTGTTGTATTTTACTTCTTTATCTCTTTTTTTCAACCAAAAATGCTTTGCTCTGATTAGGGGGTACTTGAATTTAAAAAATGTTCACAGGGGTACATCACTGAAAAAAGGTTGAGAACCACTGTCCTAAGGCAGTGGTTCTCAACCTTTTTTCAGTGCTGTGAACATTTTTTTAATGCAAGTAGACCTCCATTTCTTTATAACAGGAATATCCTGAATTCTCAAGTTGCATATCACAATAGTCATCATCAGTGTTAATAACACAAGAGCTGCTTGGATTTGCTGTTGATCAAGTCAAACTTCGTTCAGTGTAGCCGTAGTGCTTCCTTGACGCGTGCGATGTGAAAGTAGACTTAACTGTAAATCTTTTTTCACATTGACTGAAGGGGCACGTAACTGTAATATGACTTTTCAAATGCAGGAGAAGGGCCCGTATATCATCGCACTTCGCGCTACATGAGACAATATTACAAGGTAAACCTTCTGCGCTATACATATCAGTCCTACTCTTGCCATATTTATGACGACGGCTGTGAGTTTTGAAGGCTGAGAAGTTGGAAAAAACTCTTGTGCATTTAGGGAAAGCACACTTAAACGATGCATTAGGCATACAACTATGACTTCGCATGTGTCTAACATACGCAAATACATTGCTGCAAGTCGTAGCACATATGTTGCAAGTTATCATCTTTTATGATGACTATGACAAAAAAGAAGAAAACTTAGCTAGCTAGCATGCGGCGGTACATGCGCGTGGTCAACGATAGTGTCTGTGATGCTGACTGTGACGCTATGTCATTTCGGACTTTATAAATATATATATAAAGTAATTCAAACAGAAAATGACACATCAAGGTACAAGTGACTCTTACCTTGTTATCAAAAACACACGATGCAGTAGGATGGATTTAGTCAGGTGAAATGAAGCTCGGTTGGACGAATTGTGGGCGGACCCAAGAAACAAGTCTGAAAAATACTGAATTACACTGTAGGTTTTACAGTAACTTACTGCTGGTCGATATTTTTTGAAAAATGCAACAAAATTTACAGTACTTAACTGCATTTAAGAAGAACATGATAGGTTGATTGGCAACACTAAATTGGCCCTAGTGTGTGAATGTGAGTGTGAATGTTGTCTGTCTATCTGTGTTGGCCCTGCGATGAGGTGGCGACTTGTCCAGGGTGTACCCCGCCTTCCGCCTGATTGTAGCTGAGATAGGCTCCAGCGCCCCCCGCGACCCCGAAGGGAATAAGCGGTAGAAAATGGATGGATGGATGGAGTATATAACTGTAATTTTATTTTTTATTTTTACAGTAATATTTAACAGTGAAGGTCATGGGTGTCAAACTCTGGCCCGTGGGCCAAATTTGGTCCAACGTGTAATTTGACTTGGCCCTTGAGGCAATATCAAATTAACACTAAAGCTGGACCGGTGATTATACATTGCGGCAGTGCCGCGGTAACACCGCATTCACCGCTACTTCTAATACTTGCCAACCCTCCCGGGAGTGACTCCAGCACTCCTCCCGAATTTTTTTTTTTTTTTTTTTTTCAGCTAGTCAAACGAGTGCCGGCCCAGTTTCATGTCAGTGCAGCTTCTGCCAAGTGCCCCTGGCTGCAGCCCGCAGATCGAGGAGGGGCTTATTTTCCCTCAATGTGGGCGGGTCTCAACGTTGAGCCCGCGGGCTCCATCTGGTGGCTGAGATCCGGCAGCACACATTCTCAAACGTCAATAAAGCTACTTTTAACTTGTCAAATGTATTTTTTTTACCAAGAAAAAACAATAAAAAAAATATATATATATAAACCATAGTATGAAAAAAGGTTCATGTATTTCATAGACTTAGACATTCCTACTTTTAACTTGTCAAATGTATCTGCCATCTTTTTTGTAGTTTTATTCCTTTTTTATTATCTTCATTATTTTCTGTATTGATCCTACACTATTATTGTGTTTTTTTTGTTACTTCTGATATGGCCTTGCCACGGTTTATTTGCTTATTTATTTATTTATTTTTTGTGTCTTTTTATTTTGTATTGTTTTACATCTGATCAACTTCTGTGACTTTCCTTTTCTTTTTTAAGTGTGAACGGTGGAGAGGTCCTCGAGAGGTGATCTTGGGATCACTTCCTGAGGATCCTTGATGCCGGGGAATGTTCATCCACTATGGTCTGGATAGCCTGTAGCTGATCCTGAGCCAGAGCGGGATGGATGGATATATATATATATATACAATATCTGGGTATCTTTTCTAATACTGTTTATACTGTAAACCTTGAATTGTTAAAGTTTAAGTGCACCTCTCTCCTCAAGTGTGCATGTGAGTGGGTATGAGTGGATGTGCGATTGTATGAAGGTTTTGCGTGACCAAAGTATGACTGTTAAATGTGATTTTAACTGTAAAATTCAATACAAATATTTGCAAAAAAAAACACAAAAAAAACTTGTCAAATGTATTTTTTTTTACCATGAAAAAACAATTTAAAAAAAAAATATATAAACCATAGTATGGAAAAAGGTTCATGTATTTGATAGACTTAGACATTCCTACTTTTAACTTGTCAAATGTATTTTTTTTTACCATGAAAAAACAATTTAAAAAAATATATATCTAAACCATAGCATTTCCATAAGAGTATAGACACATATTATTTTGCACACTCAATTATATTAGCAAAGTCAAATAAACCAAAGACAGAAGACTTTGCATCATTGATTTTATTTTTCACCCCAGGCTAAAAATGTTTGATCTGTAAAGAAAAAAAAATGTTGTAGCCTAGCCAAATACATTCCTTAAGCTCCCATAAATGTTTAACAATGGCAAGTATCAAGGTATTTTTCTGGCCCATAACAAGCAACCCTGTTCCCTGTTTCCAGTTCTGTTCATTTTCCACTGTCTAGAAAGGAAACAGATTGCGGTTCTTATAGGCACAATAACAATGCAAGATGTAAAACTAAGGTAATTGAAATAAGTGGAGGAATTACGCTTTAGTCTAGCAATAGTTGACTACAAGACTAATTAATCACATGACCTCTCACCTGTAGCCCTCCTTGCACTCGTCGCCGTTTTCTGTCCTGCAATCGGTCTTCTTCAGACCTTAGTGATTTAATGACAACATACATTCACTATGAAAACATTCATGTTGGTCTGTTGACCGTGAGTAAAACATTTTTTTTGTGATTTGTGATATTCAAAGCACTTACGGCATGGGGAAGTTCTGCAGGAGAGCGAGACACCACCATCTCCTAATTTGCAGCATGTTTTCCTTTGAAGAAGGAAATGCAGGAAGATGTTAATATCCATCCATCCATCCATTTTCTACCGCTTATTCCCTTCGGGGTCGCGAGGGGCGCTGGAGCCTATCTCAGCTACAATTGGGCGGAAGGCGGGGGTACACCCTGGACAAGTCGCCACCTCATCGCAGAGATGTTAATATGTTGTAAAAAAAATAACACCTTGTACACTAAGCATAATGTGTCACGATTTACACATACCTCTCTGAAATCACAATTGGCCCCCATTACAATGTACAGAGTGTACTGTAAGCCAAGAGGTACTGCTTAATATAATGTCAGGCGTATTCCCAAGGATACATTTTTTTCAATACAAATTAATCTGGTTTTAATGTAGCAAGCAAACATTTTGACAGACAACAGCAATGCTATAACATGCTGATTTGGTCTTACCATCAAAACAAACACGCCACAGTTGTTGGAGCACCCTTGCTTTGTTAGGCCCTGAGGTGTGAACAATGTATTTTAATAAAAGTATGGCAAGAAAATAGTAAAAAGTTAGCAAATGCTATTATGTAATGTCTCACCTGGACATCATTCACACCAAGTTCTCTCCAGGGGCCAGAAGAGAGGCTGTGAGCAACGTGTCTGTACAAATAATAAGCGAAATAAAAGTCACTCAACTTCAATCAACTTTTGATTGAAAAGCACGCATAAACGCTTGGAACAAAGCCTGAACTGAATAAGGAAAAGGTTGGAACTTCAAATCAAAAAGTTTTGGCTCTATTTTGCACATCATTCAAATGAGAAATGTGACATTTCACACTTGATTTTATTTTTCGGTTGTTGCTTTCTACACTAGTAAATGATGACAGTGAGCAGAGACCTCATGGAGACTTCCTTAGTCTCCACAAGTTTTCAGCACACACTGCATACTGGGGACAGAAACTCCAAGACAGCCAGGAACAACTGGTAAAGTTAACTATTGTGCCACTGTGGTTATCTATGAATGTCACTCATATAATCATACACGTATTAAGACTTTGTTTTCTTCCACTAGCTGTCTCATGTCTTGGAGAGATGAGAGTAGAACCAGTCTATTCAGGTTTTTAGGGCACCTCCTGGACAGTGGTAGTTCTGTTTTAAACCACTTGTCCTTTGTTTGTTTTAATTAATGGTTCTGTTTTTATTTGATCTAAAATATTCCATTCCATATTCCAACTATTTTGATTCCTTAAACAGATGGAAACAGAACTATTTATCTTTTTTGAGACGGGCAGTTCTGTTTAAGCCTGTTATGAAAACTTTTTGATTTGAAGTTCCAACCTTTTCCTTATTCAGTTCAGGCTTTGTTCCAAGCGTTTATGCGTGCTTTTCAATCAAAAGTTGATTGAAGTTGAGTGACTTTTATTTCGCTTATTATTTGTACAGACACGTTGCTCACAGCCTCTCTTCTGGCCCCTGGAGAGAGCTTGGTGTGAATGATGTCCAGGTGAGACATTACATAATAGCACTTGCTAACTTTTTACTCTTTTCTTGCCATACTTTTATTAAAATACATTGTTCACACCTCAGGGCCTAACAAAGCAAGGGTGCTCCAACAACTGTGGCGTGTTTGTTTTGATGGTAAGACCAAATCAGCATGTTATAGCATTGCTGTTGTCTGTCAAAATGTTTGCTTGCTACATTAAAACCACATTAATTTGTATTGAAAAAAATGTATCCCTGGGAATACGCCTGACATTATATTAAGCAGTACCTCTTGGCTTACAGTACACTCTGTACATTGTAATGGGGGCCAATTGTGATTTCAGAGAGGTATGTGTAAATCGTGACACATTATGCTTAGTGTACAAGGTGTTACTTTTTTTACAACATATTAACATCTGTGCGATGAGGTGGCGACTTGTCCAGGGTGTACCCCACCTTCCGCCCAATTGTAGCTGAGATAGGCTCCAGCGCCCCTCGCGACCCCGAAGGGAATAAGCGGTAGAAAATGGATGGATGGATGGATATTAACATCTTCCTGCATTTCCTTCTTCAAAGGAAAACATGCTGCAAATTAGGAGATGGTGGTGTCTCGCTCTCCTGCAGAACTTCCCCATGCCGTAAGTGCTTTGAATATCACAAATCACAAAAAAAATGTTTTACTCACGGTCAACAGACCAACATGAATGTTTTCATAGTGAATGTATGTTGTCATTAAATCACTAAGGTCTGAAGAAGACCGATTGCAGGACAGAAAACGGCGACGAGTGCAAGGAGGGCTACAGGTGAGAGGTCATGTGATTAATTAGTCTTGTAGTCAACTATTGCTAGACTAAAGCGTAATTCCTCCACTTATTTCAATTACCTTAGTTTTACATCTTGCATTGTTATTGTGCCTATAAGAACCGCAATCGGTTTCCTTTCTAGACAGTGGAAAATGAACAGAACTGGAAACAGGGAACAGGGTTGCTTGTTATGGGCCAGAAAAATACCTTGATACTTGCCATTGTTAAACATTTATGGAAGCTTAAGGAATGTATTTGGCTAGGCTACAACATTTTTTTTTTCTTTACAGATCAAACATTTTTAACCTGGGGTGAAAAATAAAATCAATGATGCAAAGTATTCTGTCTTTGGTTTATTTGACTTAGCTAATATAATTGAGTGTGCAAAATAATATGTGTCTATACTCTTTTGGAAATGCTATGGTTTATATATAATTATTATTCTTTTTTTTTCATGGTAAATGCTATGGTTTATATATATATATATATATATATATATATATATATATATATATATATATATATATATATATATATATATATATATATATATATATATATATATATATATATATATATATATATATATTTTTTTTTTCATGGTAAAAAAACACATTTGACAAGTTAAAAGTAGGAATGTCTAAGTCTATCAAATACATGAACCTTTTTCCATATTCGGAACTCCGCCACCAGATGGAGCCCGCGGGCTCAACGTTGAGCCCGCCCACATTGAGGGAAAATAAGCCCCTCCTCGATCTGCGGGCTGCAGCCAGGGGTTACTCAGAAGCACCAACACACACACACAATTGAATGCAACGCATACTTCATCAAGAGCGATACAGGTTACACTGACGGTAGCCAAATAAAAAACTTTAACACTTTTAGAAATATACGCCACACTGTGAATCCACACCAAACAAGAATGACAAACACATTTCGGGAGAACATCCGCACCGTAACACAACATAAACACAACACAACAAATACCCAGAACCCTTTGTAGCACTAAATCTTCCGGGACGCTACAAGGTGTGTGTGTGGGGGGGGGGGTTTGGTGGTAGCGGGGGTGTATTTTGTAGCGTCCCGAAAGAGTTAGTGCTGCAAAAGATTCTGGGTATTTGTTCTTTTGTGTTTATGTTATGTCACGGTGCGGATGTTCTCCCGAAAAGTGTTTTTTATTTTTGTCTGGTGTGGGTTCACAGTGTGGCGTATATTTCTAACAGTGTTAAAGTTTTTTATACTGGCACCCTCAGTGTAACCTGTATCGCTGTTGATGAAGTATGCGTTGCATTCATTTGTGTATGCGTGCTGAAGCTGCACATATCTTGTGACTGGGTGTGAATGATGTTAGAATTGGGTGTACGAGATATGACTGTTGAACACCTTCGTTCGATAATGAAAGTTGCCTCAGCTCAAAGCCTGAGCCCCGACATTAAAGAACTAGCATCTAAAAAAAGATGCTAGGTATCTGGCTTGGGCACATCAAATTAGATCAGTGTGTTGCAAACTGAGCAGTTTAAAGTCCTGAATGGTTGTTTTATTCATTGTTATTTTATTTTCAAATTTATTAGCCTGTGGAAAAAGTTAATGTTGATATTTACCTCAGAAGGCTGCAAATAAAAAAGAGGCATTCAATTTTTATTTAAATTGTATTTGATATGCAATTGATATTTTTTAATTATTATTATTATTATTTGAAACTCCATTTTGCATGTCACTATAAAGTTATATAAGCCTTGCTTGTTCAATATTCAATGCAAAACTTGTTTGGGTCCCTATTAAAAGGTTAATTTGTTCAACCTTGGCCCGCGGCTTTGTTCAGTTTTAAACTTTGGCCCACTCTGTATTTGAGTTTGACACCCCTGGTGAAGGTGAATCTCTGTCATCCTGGAGGCCACGGGGAAGACCCAGGACACATTGGGAACACTATGTCTCCCGGCTGGCCTGGGAACGCCTCGGGATCCCCTGAGAAAAGGTCCTAGGTGAGGGATCAGACAAAGAGCAGCTCAAAGACCTTTATGAAAAGTACAAATCGAGGACCTAGATTTTTTCTCGCCCAGGCGCAGGTCACCGTGGCTCCCCTGTGGAGCCAGGCGCAGAGGTGGGGCACGATGGCGAGCGACCGGTGGCCGGGCCTGTCTCCATGGGGCCCTGCCTCGAAGAGGCAACGTGGGTCAACCCTCCAATGGGCTCACCACTCATGGGCCCATTGAGGTCATAGAGGTCGGATGCAGTGTGAACTGGGTGGCAGCCGAAGGCAGGGCACTTGGCGGTCCGATTATCGGCTACATAAGCTCGCTCTTGGGACGTGGAACGTCACCTCGCTGGGAGGGAAAGAGCCTGAGCTGGTGCGCGAGGTGAAGAAGTTCCGGCTAGATATAGTTGGACTCACTTCGACGCACAGCAAGGGCTCTGGAACCTGTTCTCTCAAGAGGGGCTGGACTCTCTTCCACTCTGGCGTTGCAAGCAATGAGAGGCTGGGGTGGCAATTGTTGTTGCTCAAAGCCTGCACGTTGGACTTTAACCCAGTAGACGAGATGGTAGCTTCCCTCCGCCTTCGGGTTGGGTGACGGGTCCTGACTGTTGTTTGTGTTTACGCACCAAACAGCAGCTCAGAGTACCCACTCTTTTTGGATTCCCTTGAGGGAGTACTGGAGAGTGCTCCCTCGGGTGATTCCCTTGTTCTGTTGGGGGACTTCAATGCTCATGTTGGCAAGGACAGTGAAACCTGGAGAGTCGTGATTGGGAAAAATGGCCACCCGGATCTGAACCCAAGTGGTGCTTTGTTATTGGACTTTTGTGCTCGTCACGGATTGTCCATAACAAACACAATGTTCAAACATAAGGAAGAACTTTGAACATGTCACGAGGGAGGTGCTGGACATTGAGTCTGAGTGGACCATGTTCCGTGCCTCTCTTGTCGAGCCTGCTGATTGGAGCTGTGGCCGCAAGGTGTTTGGTGCCTGTCGTGGCGGTAATCCTAGAACTCGCTGGTGGCCACCAGCAGTGAGGGATGCCGTCAAGCTGAAGAAAGAGCCTATCGGGTCCTTTTGGCTCATGGGACTCCAGAGGCAGCGGGCATACCGACAGGCCAAGCAGTGCCTGGGGAGTCTGTGGTGGACTCTCCTATTTCTGGGGCTTAGGTTGCCTAGGTAGTTAAAAAGCTCCTCTGTGGCAAGGCCCCGGTGGTGGATGAGTTCCTTAAGGCTCTGGATACTGTGGGGCTGTCTTGGTTGACAAGACTCTGCAACATCGCGTGAACATTGGGGGCGGTACCTCTGGATTGGCAGACCGGGGTGGTGGTTCCTCTCTTTAAGAAGGGGAACCAGAGGGTGTGTTCCAACTATCGTGAAACACACTCCTCAGCCTTCCCGGTAAGGTCTATTCATGTGTACTGGAGAGGAGGAAACTCGGATCCAGGACGAACAGTGTGGTTTTCGTCCTGGTCGTGGAACGGTAGACCAGCTCTATACTCTCGGCAGGGTCCTTGAGTGTGAAGCGACTGGGATGAGAATCAGCACCTCCAAGTCCAAGTCCACGCAGGAAAGGGTCGAGTGCCATCTCCAGGTTGGGGAGGAGATCTTGCCCCAAGTGGAGGAGTTCAAGTACCTAGGAGTCTTGTTCACGAGTGAGGATAGAGTGGATCGAGAGATCCACAGGCGGATTGGTGCGGCGTCTTCAGTATTGAGGACGCTATATCGATCCGTTGTGGTGAAGAAGGAGCTGAGCCAGAAGGAAAAGCTCTCAATTTACCGTCGATCTACGTTCCCAGCTTTGGGTTATGACCGAAAGGACAAGCGGCCGAAATGCGTTTCCTCTGCCGGGTGGTGAGTCTCTCCCTTAGAGACAGGGTGAGAAGCTCTGTCATCCGGGAGGCACTCAAAGTAAACCCGCTGCTCCTCCACATTGAGAGGAGCCATGAGGTGGTTCGGGCATCTGCTCAGGATGCCACCCGAACGCCTCTAGGGAGGTGTGGCAGGAGGCCCCGGGGAAGACCTAGGACACATTGGAAAGACTATGTCCCCGGCTGGCCTGGGAACGCCTCGGAATACCCCGAGAAGAGCTGGACGAAGTGGCTGGGGAGAGGGAAGTCTGGGATTTTCTGCTCAGGCGTCTGCCCCCGCAACCCGACCTCGGATAAGCGGAAGAAAATGGATGGATTTAGAATGACAGTTATACTGTCAGATTGAGTACAAAAACTAACTAAACCTTACACAATATAATGTTTCGCGGTCAGGCTTAGGCCTGACAGGGAAAAGGACGACCCTGCCATGCAGAGTCCAACAGGATATGGAGGGTATGGCATGGAGGGGGGGTGTACCTGGGACGCTAGGTACATCGTTGAGCCCTCTGGAGACGTCGTGGGCTTCAATCAACGAAACGTCGATGAAGCAGGGTGCCCACCTGAAGACCCCAATGACATACTTACCCTCCCTTTCACCACTCCACACCGACTGCTACCATCAAGATTGTTCCTACTTACCAAAGGGATTGAAACATCTAGTTCTATTTGCTTTACTGATCTTCTGGAAGAAAAACCCAGTGACTGTTGTGAAAGGGCAGCTGACAACAAGGGAAAGACCTTGTGACAGCTTGGAGAGACAGCTGACAGGAGGAAATAGACCCCAACGGGGCTGTTATGGGCTAGCTACCCACAGCAGCAGGCTCCGTCACCCTATTAGGGCACAAGAGCCACCATATCTGGCTACAGAAAGTTCAAGAAGAAGAATACCCCTATGGTCTGCGAGAGCAGGGGCGCAAGAAGACTCACAGGCTGATCTCCCGGTAACGACCCTTGGAATGGACACGACAATGAATGAAGGTAGTAGTAATACTCTTGAGAAACCAGCAGTTGGACATGTTCTTCAGATGTGTGTGTGTGGATGGGCTAAAGTAACATCAACCCATGGTCTTAAAGTTCACCAAGGACGGAAGAAATGCCTGAAAACCCCTAACCCAGGGCCCCGCATTGACCGGCTTCTGTTAAGAAGAAGGTTAAATCAGTCGGATGAAACTCAGCGGCAGGAAGAAACCCACAGTCCGCAGAGCATCAGCACCCCGCAGGATGAGGAGGAAGCATCAGGCAGAACCACCAGTCCAAGACCATACCCAGTACACCGCAAAAAGGAAAACATGCAAGGACGTAAGCCGTTGGTGAAATGGCCAAAGTCTAACAGCAAGGAGTGGGAAACCATCAACATAGACTTAAGCCTTATCCTAAGTAACATCAAAGGATCAGCCGAAAAGAAGCTGGAGAAGATGGGTGACCTAATCTACAGCTACGGAGAGAAGAGATGTGGAGTGAAGGAAAAAGTCAGAAAGGAAGACATGCTTCCCGCCCCCAAATCTCGTCGGCTTCAAGAAATCCATCTACTTGTAAAAGAAAGGCGACAGCTAAGGAAGGTGTGGAGAAAGGCAACAGCAGAAGAAAGGGAAGGCATCGACCTCCTTCAAGAGGAATTAAAACAGAGGCTCTCAAAACTCCGTCGAGCGGAAAGTCTAAGGATGCGTCGGAAGAAGAAAGAAAAAGCCAGAACCGACTTCTACAAAGACCCCTTTAAATTTGTGAAAGGGATTTTCACAAAAGAGAAGAGTGGATCTCTGAAAACATCAAAAGACCAGGTTGAAGAATATCTGAGAACCATCTATACTGATGAGAAGAAACATGAACCGGTCATTGTCCCCACTGACATCCCTCCTATATCACCCGCACAACATCAGGTTGATGTCAGCCCTCCCAAGCTGAGCGAGGTGAAGCAGGCAGTAAAAAAGGCAAGATCGGCATCTGCCCCAGGCCCTAATGGTGTTTCGTATAGTGTCTACAAGAACGCTCCGGAGGTTCTGAAATTCCTGTGGAAAAACATGAGAGTGGTGTGGGACAAGCAGATCATCCCGAAAGCCTGGCGAAGAGCGGGAGGAGTGCTTATCCCAAAAGAAAAGAACTCGACCACCATTGAACAGTTTCGCCAAATAAACCTTCTGAACATCGAAGGCAAGATTTTCTTCAGCGTATTGGCACAGCGACTAACAGAGTATCTGAAGCAAAACCACTTCATTGATATATCGATCCAAAAGGCTGGCATAGCAGGCTTCTCTGGATGCCTCGAACATAACAGCATCATATGGCATCAAATCCAGACTGCGAAAAAAGAAGGAAAAGATCTTTATGTCTTGTTCCTTGATCTGGCCAACGCCTATGGATCAGTCCCTCATTCATTGCTGTGGACTGCCTTTGAATTCTTCCAAGTGCCAACTACAATCACAAATCTCGTAAAACACTATTTCCAGGATTTGCAGTTTTGCCTCACAACATCAGGCTTCACCACAAAGTGGCAATCTCTGGAAGTAGGCATCATGGCTGGGTGCACCATCTCCCCATTGGCCTTTACGATGGCAATGGAAATCATTATTAGAGCATCGAAATGGGTGGTTGGAGGAGAACGACTACAATGTGGTCAGAGATTACCACCAATTCGAGCCTATATGGACGATATAACAACACTCACAACAACTGTCCCCTGCACCAAGAGACTGCTGGAGAAACTTCATTCAAATATAACATGGGCACGGATGAAGTTAAAGCCCAGCAAGTGCAGAAGTATCTCCATTGTGAAAGGCCAAGTCACAGACCAGAGATTTCATGTCAGCGGAACACCAGTACCAACTGTTTCAGAAATGCCAGTAAAGAGCTTGGGAAGGTGGTACGACGCAAGGCTCATAGACACCGAACAGTTTGAGCAACTAAAAAAGGATACCATCACTTACATGGATTGCATCAATAAAACCTTGTTGCCAGGAAAACTTAAGTTGTGGTGTTTTCAATTTGGCATACTCCCAAGACTCTTGTGGCCTTTAACTGTGTACGAAATCCCCATCACCAAGGTTGAAAAATTGGAACGTGTGATAAGCACACAGCTGAAACAGTGGCTTGCAGTTCCAAGATGCTTCAGTTCTATTGGACTATATGGGCATGGCAAATTGGAATTACCAATCTCAGGACTGGTGGAAGAATTCAAATGCACCAAAGCAAGGCTGGTCATGACGCTAACTGAAACTGAGGATGCAGTCATTCGAACAGCGGCCCCCCGAGTAACAGCGGGAAGGAAGTGGATTCCATCAGAAGCTGTTCAGAGTGCAAAGTCTGCTCTTCAATTCAGAGATGTGGTTGGGCAAGTACAGCATGGGAGAGCAGGGCTCGGGCTCATCCCAAAACCTCCCCTATGGCACAAAGCAACATCAGAGCAGAAGAGACGGCTAGTAGTAGAGGAAGTCAGGAGACAGGAGGAGGGAGAGCGACATGCTAAAGCCGTCTCAATGGCCAAGCAGGGGAGATGGACCAACTGGGAAAGCCTGGAGAAGAAAAAGCTCAACTGGTATGACATCTGGCAGATGGAGGGAGCATGACTGAGTTTTATAATCAGAGCCACGTACGACCTGCTACCGTCCCCTATAAATCTGAAAACCTGGTACGGAGAAGATCCCGCCTGTTCCCTGTGTCAAGTACCTGCATCTCTAAGGCATATCCTATCAGGGTGTACTATAAGTCTCACCCAAGGACGCTATACTTGGCGGCATAACCAAGTACTCAGAGAGCTTGCATCAACACTGGAACAGAGGCGAACCACCACAAACAATCTCCCACTAACACCAGCAGGAAAGGTCCACTTCACACAATTTGTACCAGCTGGCAAACATCAAGAGTGTCAAACAACACCAAATAATGCAAGCATCCTGCAGTCGGCTCGAGATTGGAAATTGGAAGTGGACCTTGATAAAAAGCTTGTGTTTCCCCCAGAAATAATGGCTACAACACTCCGGCCAGACATGGTCCTGTGGTCTCCAACAGCAAAACTGGCTTATGTCGTGGAACTGACAGTACCATGGGAAGAAGGGGTTGAAGAGGCTTACGAAAGGAAAAAAACCAAATATTCTGACCTGGCAGCTGAAGCATCCCAGAACGGCTGGAAGACCAGCATTTTCCCAGTAGAGGTGGGATGCAGGGGATTTATTGCCACATCTACCATCAGTCTGTTGAGAAAAATGGGGGTGAAAGGACGCTCCCTCCAACAGACTATCAAGTCCATGTCAAGAGCTGCCGAAAAAGCCAGCAACTGGCTCTGGATTAAGTGCAAGGACCCCAATTGGGCAGTAAAATGAGAGACAATGGTATGCGGTCAGGCTTAGGCCTGACTCAGGGAAAAGGACGACCCTGCCATGCAGAGTCCAAAGGGATATGGAGGGTATGGCATGGAAGGGGGTGTACCTGGGACGCTAGGTACATCGTTGAGCCCTCTGGAGACGTCGTGGGCTTCAATCAACGAAACGTCGATGAAGCAGGGTGCCCACCTGAAGACCCCAATGACATACTTACCCTCCCTTTCACCACTCCACACCGACTGCTACCGTCAAGATTGTTCCTACTTACCAAAGGGATTGAAACATCTAGTTCTATTTGCTTTACTACTAGTAAAACTCACAAAGATACATATCTCCAGGCATTATTAGCCATTTTGCATGTGTGGTTTAGGAGTTATGTTTAAATAAATAACTGTCAGATTGAGTGTGACAGTAAACTGTCATAGTGAGTAAAACCCTTATTTTGTATTTGCAAACCTTACAAAAACAACTAAATCTAGTTAAACTCACACAGATACAATATTACAGGCATTTTTAGACACAATGCATGTTTGGTTTTAGAGTTATGTTTATATAACTTTCATATTTAGTATGACAGTTATACTGTCATATTGAATAAAAACAAAAACTAACTTGTGTCTTTGTAAACCTTACAAAATACCATTTTTCTAGTAAAACTAACTAAGATACATGCTCCAGGCATTATTAGCTATTTTGCATGTGTTGTTTGAGTTATGTTTAAATAACTGTCATATTGAGTGTGACAGTATACTGTCATAAAACCCAATTTTTGTATTTGCAACCCTGATTCTAGTAAAACTCACATATATACAATATTACAGGCAGTTTTGGACATAATGGTTTGGTTTTGGAGTTATGTTTATATAACTTTCATATATAGTATGACAGCTAAACTGTTATATTGAGTAAAAAAACTAACTTGTGTTTGTCATAAAACCCAATTTTTGTATTAGCAAACCATACAACTGATTCAAATAAAACTCACATGGATTCAATATTACAGGCATTTTCAGACATTTTGCATGTTTGGTTTAGGAATTATGTTGTAATACATAATACAATACAAATAATTTTTGTGTTTGCAAGCCTTAAAAAAAGCATATGTTTCCAGTAAAACTCCCAAAGATGCATTATTTCAGGCATTATTAGCCATTTTTCAGGTGTGGTTTAGGAGTTATGTTTAAATAACTGTCATATTGAGTGTGGCGTTATACTGTCATATTGAGTTAAAAAGATCTAACTTGTGTCTTTGCAAACCTTACAAAAGAAAATGTTTCTAGCAACACTCACAAAGATAATTTTTTTCACGCTATTAGACATGTTTCATGTGTATTTAGGAGTTATAATTAAATAACTTTCATATTGAGTGTTAAAGTTATAATGTCATTATGTGTAAAACCTAATTTTTGTATTTGCAAACCTTACAAAAACAATTGATTCTAGTAAAACTTACATAAATTCAATATTACAGGCATTTTTAGACAATTCACATGTTTGGTTTAAAAATTGTGTTTGAATACATTTGTATTGCTTTTTTCGCATTATCTCAGGATTCTAAGATCATTACTTAAATATTGAGTAAAACACTACTTTTTGTTTTTGCAAACCTTACAAACCCACATGAATACATTATTATAAGCAATTTTAGACATGACACACGTTTGGTTCTAGAGTTATGTTTATATAACTTTTATATTTAGTATGACTGTTATACTGTCATATTGAATAAAAAAAAACTAGCTTGTGTCTTTGCAAACTTTACAAAAGATCATTTTTCTAGTAAAACTAACAAAGATACATGTCTCCAGGCATTATTACCCATTTTGCATGGGTTGTTTAGGAATTATGTTTAAATACATTTTTATTGCTTTTTTCGCATTATCTCAGGATTCTTAGATCATTACTTTCATATTGAGTAAAAAACTACTTTTGTTTTTGCAAACCTTACAAACTCACATAAATACATTATTACAGGCATTTTTAGACATGACACATGTTTGGTTTTGGAGTTATGTTTATATAACTTTTATATTTAATATGACTGTTATACTGTCATATTGAATTAAAAAAAACTAGCTTGTGTCTTTGCAAACTTTACAAAATATCATTTTTGTAGTAAAACTAACAAAGATACATGTCTCCAGGCATTATTAGCCATTTTGCATGGGTTGTTTAGGAATGATCTTTAAATACATTTTTATTGCTTTTTTCGCATTATTTAGGATTCTAAAATCCTTACTTTCATATTGAGGAAAAAACTACTTTTTGTTTTTGCAAACCTTACAAACTCACATAAATACATTATTATAGGCAATTTTAGACATGACACACGTTTGGTTATGGAGTTATGTTTATATAACTTTCATATTTAGTATGACTGTTATACTGTCATATTGAATAAGAAAAAACTAGCTTGTGTCTTTGCAAACTTTACAAAAGATCATTTTTCTAGTAAAACTAACAAAGATACATGTCTCCAGGCATTATTACCCATTTTCCATGGGTTGTTTAGGAATTATGTTTAAATACATTTTTATTGCTTTTTTGCATTATCTCAGGATTCTAAAATCCTTACTTTCATATTGAGGAAAAAACTACTTTTTGTTTTGCAAACCTTACAAACTCACATAAATACATTATTACAGGCATTTTTAGACATAACACATGTTTGGTTTTGGAGTTATGTTTTGATAACTTTCATATTTAGTAGGACTGTTATACTGTCATATTTAATTTTAAAAAACTAGCTTGTGTCTTTGCAAACTTTACAAAAGATCAATTTTCTAGTAAAACTAACAAAGATACATGTCTCCAGGCATTATTACCCATTTTGCATGGGTTGTTTAGGAATTATGTTTGAATACATTTTTATTGCTTTTTTCGCATTATCTCAGGATTTTAAGATCATTACTTTCATATTGAGTAAAAAACTACTTTTTGTTTTTGCAAACCTTACAAACTCACATAAATACATTATTACAGGCATTTTTAGACATGACACATGTTTGGTTTTGGAGTTATGTTCATATAACTTTCATATTTAGTATGACTGATATACTGTCATATTGAATTTAAAAAAACTAGTTTGTGTCTTTGCAAACTTTACAAAAGATCATTTTCTAGTAAAACTAACAAAGATACATGTCTCCAGGCATTATTACCCATTTTGCATGGGTTGTTTAGGAATTATGTTTAAATACATTTTTATTGCTTTTTTCGCATTATCTCAGGATTCTAAGATCATTACTTTCATATTGAGTAAAAAACTACTTTTTGTTTTTGCAAACCTTACAAACTCACATAAATACATTATTACAGACATTTTTAGACATGACACATGTTTGGTTTTGGAGTTATGTTTATATAACTTTTATATTTAGTATGACTGTTACACTGTCATATTGAATTAAAAAAAACTAGCTTGTGTCTTTGCAAACTTTACAAAAGATCATTTTTCTAGTAAAACTAACAAAGATAAATGTCTCCAGGCATTATTACCCATTTTGCATGGGTTGTTTAGGAATTATGTTTAAATACATTTTTATTGCTTTTTTCGCATTATCTCAGGATTTTAAGATCATTACTTTCATATTGAGTAAAAAACTACTTTTTGTTTTTGCAAACCTTACAAACTCACATAAATACATTATTACAGGCATTTTTAGACATGACACATGTTTGGTTTTGGAGTTATGTTCATATAACTTTCATATGTAGTATGACTGTTATACTGTCTTATTGAATAAAAACAACTAGCTTGTGTCTTTGCAAACTTTACAAAAAATACATTTTGTAGTAAAACTAACAAAGATACATGTCTCCAGGCATTATTACCCATTTTGCATGGGTTTTTTAGGAATTATGTTTAAATACATTTTTATTGCTTTTTTCGCATTATCTCAGGATTCTAAGATCATTACTTTCATATTGAGTAAAAAACTACTTTTTGTTTTTGCAAACCTTACAAACTCACATAAATACATTATTAAAGACATTTTTAGACATGACACATGTTTGGTTTTGGAGTTATGTTTATATAACTTCTATGTTTAGTATGACTATTACACTGTCATATTGAATTAAAAAAAACTAGCTTGTGTCTTTGCAAACTTTACAAAAGATCATTTTTCTAGTAA
Organism: Entelurus aequoreus; assembly: GCF_033978785.1. Lineage (NCBI taxonomy): Eukaryota > Metazoa > Chordata > Actinopteri > Syngnathiformes > Syngnathidae > Entelurus > Entelurus aequoreus. Next base: position 169,660 of record NW_026907998.1, read on the forward strand.
AACTAACAAAGATACATGTCTCCAGGCATTATTACCCATTTTGCATGGGTTTTTTAGGAATTATGTTTAAATACATTTTTATTGCTTTTTTCGCATTATCCCAGGATTGTAAGATCATTACTTTCATATTGAGTAAAAAACTACTTTTTGTTTTTGCAAACCTTACAAACTCACATTAATACATTATTACAGGCATTTTTAGACATGACACATGTTTGGTTTTGGAGTTATGTTTATATAACTTTCATATTTAATATGACTGTTATACTGTCATATTGAATAAAAAAAAACTGGCTTGTGTCTTTGCAAACTTTACAAAAGATCATTTTTCCAGTAAAACTAACAAAGATACATGTTTCCAGGCATTATTAGCCATTTTTCATATGTTGTTTAGGAGTAATGTTTAAATACATTTTTATTGCTTTTTTCGCATTATCTCAGGATTTTAAGAACATTACAGTCATATTGAGTAAAAAAACTACTTTTCGTGTTTGCAAGATTTAAAAAAGCATGTGTTTCGAGTAAAACGGCCAAGGATGCATTATTTCAGGCATTATTAGCCATTTTTCATGTGTGGTTTGAGTTATGGTTAAATAACTGTCATATACTGTCAGTTATGACATAGTAAGTAAAACCTAATTTATGTATTTGCAAACTTTACAAAATCATTTAAATCTAGTAAAACTCACATGGATTCAATATTACAGACATTTTTAGACATTTTGCATATTTGGTTTAGGAATTATGTTGGAATCATTTTTTTTAATTTGTTTGTATTTTCTCAGAATTTTAGAACATTACTGTCATATTGAGTTAAGAAATAATTTTTGTGTTTGCAAGCCTTAAAAAAACATATGTTTCGAGTAAAACTTACAAGAATGTATTATTTCAGGCATTGTTAATCATTTTTCATGTGTAGTTTAAGAGTTATGTTTAAATAACTGTCATATTGAGTGTGGCAGTTATACTGTCATATTGAGTAAAAAAAACTAACCTGTCTTTGCAAACCTTACAAAAGAAAATGTTTCTAGTAACACTCACAAAGATAAATTTTTTCACGCATTATTAGACATGTTTCATGTGTGGTTAGGAGTTATAAATAAATAATTGTCATATTGAGTGTTACAGTTTTAATGTCATTATGTGTAAAACCTAATTTTTGTATTTGCAAACCTTACAAAAACAATTGATTCTAGTAAAACTTATATAGATTCAATATTACAGGATTTTTTAGACATTTTACATGTTTGGTTTAAAATTTGTGTTTGAATACATTTGTATTGCTTTTTTCGCATTATCTCAGGATTCTAAGAACATTACTTTCATATTGAGTAAAAAACTACTTTTTGTTTTTGCAAACCTTACAAACTCACATAAATACATTATTACAGGCATTTTTAGACATGACACATGTTTGGTTTTGGAGTTATGTTTATATAACTTTCATATTTAGTATGACTGTTATACTGTCATATTGAATAAAAAAACTAGCTTGTGTCTTTGATATCTTTACAAAAGATCATTTTTTTAAACTAACAACGTTACATGTCTCCCTAGGCATTATTAGCCATTTTGCATGTGTTGTTTAGGAGTTAGGTTTAAATACATTTTTATTGCTTTTTTCCCATTATCTCAGGGTTCTAAGAACATTACAGTCAAGTAAAAAACTACTTTTTGTGTTTGCAAAATATAAAACTCAGTAAAACTCCCAATGATTCATTATTTCAGGCATTATTAGCCATTTTTTTGTGTGGTTAATGAGTTATGTTTAAATAACTGTCATATTGAGTGTGATTTTGTCATTGTGAGTAAAACCTAATTTTTGTATTTGCAAACCTTACAAAAACAACCGATGGTTTTGGAGTTATATTTATATAACCTGCTTTCTGAGCCTCCACCTTTGTGGTTTGCGTGTCCCACTGATCCAGGACAAACAGGTCCTAGGTGAGGGATCAGACAAAGAGCAGCTCAAAGACCTTTATTAAAAGTACAATTGAGGACCTAGATTTTTTCTCGCCCGGACGCAGGTCACCGTGGCTCCCCTGTGGAGCCAGGCCCAGAGGTGTGGCACGATGGCGATTGACGGGCCTGTCCCCATGGGGCCCAGCCGTGCTCAGCTCGAAGAGGCAACGTGGATCCCCCTTCCAGGGCTCACCACTCATGGGCTGGGTCATAGAGGGTGCAGTGTGAGCTGGGCGGCAGCCGAAGGCAGGGCACTTGGTGGTCCGATTATCGGCTACATAAGCTGGCTCTTGGGACATGGAACGTCACCTCGCTGGGAGGGAAGGAGCCTGAGCTGGTGCTTGAGGTGGAGACGTTCCCGGCTAGATATAGTTGGACTCACAGCAAGGGCTCTGGAACCTGTTCTCTCAGAGGGGCTGGACTGAGCTGAACTTTCATTACTTGCAACGCCAGAGTGGAAGAGATTCCACACTGGCGTTGCAACTAATGAGAGGCTGGGGTGGCAATTCTTGTTGCCCCCCGGCTCAAAGCCTGCACGTTGGACTTTAAACCCAATAGACGAGATGGTAGCTTCCTTCAGCCTTCGGGTTGGGTGACGGGTCCTGACTGTTGTTTGTGTTTACACACCAAACAGCAGCTCAGAGTACCAACTCTTTTTGGATTCCCTTGAGGGAGGACTGGAGATTGCTCCCTCGGGTGATTCCCTTGCTCTGCTGGTGGACTTCAACGCTATGTTGGCAACGACAGTGAAACCTGGAGAGTCGTGATTGGGAAAAATGGCCACCCGGATCTGAACCCAAGTGGTGCTTTGTTATTGGACTTTTGTGCTTGTCACGGATTGTCCATAACAAACAAAATGTTCAAACATAAGGGTGTCCATGTGTGCACTTGGCACAGGACACCCTCGGCCGCATGATTGACTTTGTAGTTGTGTCATGGGATTTGCGGCCTCATGTTTTGGACACTCGGTGAAGAGAGGGGCAGAGCTTTCTACCAACCACCACCTGGTGGTGAGCTGGCTCCGATGGTAGGGGAGGATGCCGGTCAGACCTGGCAGGCCCAAACGTATTGTAAGGGTCTGCTGGGAACACCTAGCAGAGTCTCCTGAAGAACTTTGAACATGTCCGGAAGAACTTTGAACATGTCACGAGGGAGGTGCTGGACATTGAGTCTGAGTGGACCATGTTCCGTTCCTCTCTTGTTGAGCCAGCTGATTGAAGCTGTGGCCGCAAGGTGTTTGGTGCCTGTCGTGGCGGTAATCCACCAGCAGTGAGGGATGCTGTCAAGCTGAAGAAAGAGCCACCGGGTCCTTTTGGCTCATGGGACTCCAGAGGCAGTGGGCATACCGACAGGCCAAGCGAGACCTCCTCAGTCCCACCAACACGTCTTCCTATGAGGAAACAGTGCCTGGGAAGTCTGTGGTGGGCTCTCCTATTTCTGGGGCTGAGGTTGCCAAGGTAGTTAAAAAGCTCCTCGGTGGCAAGGATAGGAGCTCCGTCCGGAGTTCCTTAAGGCTCTGGATGCTGTGGGGCAGTCTTGGTTGACACGACTCTGCAACATTGCGTCTACATCGGGGGCGGTACCTCTGGATTGGCAGACCGGGGTGGTGGTTCCTCTCTTTAAGAAGGGGAACCGGAGGGTGTGTTCCAAATATCGTAGATCACACTCCTCAGCCTTCCCGGTAAGGTCTATTCATGTGTAATGGAGAGGAGGAACCTCGGATCCAGGACGAACAGTGTGGTTTTCGTCCTGGTCGTGGAACGGTAGACCAGCTCTATACTCTCGGCAGGGTCCTTGAGTGTGCATGGGAGTTTGCCCAACCAGTCTACATAAGTTTTGTGGACTTGGAGAAGACATTCGACCTTGGCCCCCGGTAAATCCTGTGGGGAGTGCTCAGAGAGTATGGAGTATCGGCATGTCTGATTGTGGCGGGTGTCTCCCTGTATGATCAGTGTCAGAGCTTGGTCCGCATTGCCGGCAGTATGTCGGACCCCTTTCCAGTGAGGGTTGGACTCCGCCAAGGCTGCCCTTTGTCACCGATTCTGTTCATAACTTTAATGGACAGAATATCTAGGCGCAGTCATGGCTTTGAGGATCCCCTCAACGCCATGACTGCGCCTGGTTTGGTGGCTGCAGGATTAGGTCTCTGCTTTTTGCAGATGATGTGGTCCTGATGGCTTCAACTGGCCAAGATCTTCAGCTTTCATTGGATCGGTTCGCAGTGAAGCGACTGGGATGAGAATCAGCACCTCCAAGTCCGAGTCCATGGTTCTCGCCCGGGAAAGGGTGGAGTGCCATCTCGAGGTTGGGAAAGAGATCTTGCCCCAAGTGAAGGAGTTCAAGTACCTAGGAGTCTTGTTCACGAGTGAGGATAGAGTGGATTGTGAGATCTACAGGCGGATCGGTGCGGCGTCTTCAGTAATGAGGACGCTATATCGATCCGTTGTGGTGAAGAAGGAGCTGAGCCAGAAGGAAAAGCTTTCAATTTACCGGTCGATCAACGTTCCCATCCTCACCTATGGTCATGAGCTTTGGGTTATGACCGAAAGGACAAGGTCACGGGTACAAGCGGCCGAAATGAGTTTCCTCCGCCGGGTGGTGGGTCTCTCCCTTAGAGATAGGGTGAGAAGCTCTGTCATCTGGGAGGAACTCAGTGTAAAGCCGCTGCTCCTCCACTTTGAGAGGAGCCAGATGAGGTGGTTCGGGCATCTGCTCAGGATGCCACCCGAACGCCTCCCTAGGTCCGAACGGCAGGAGGCCATGGGGAAGACCTAGGATACATTGGAAAGACTATGGCCTGGGAACGCCTCGGGATCCCCCGAGAAGAGCTGGACGAAGTGGCTGGGGAGAGGGAAGTCTGGGCTCTCTGCTTAGGCTGCTGCCCCCGCAACCCGACCTCGGATAAGCGGAAGAAAATGGATGGATTTAGTATGACAGTTATACTGTCATATTGAGTGTGACAGTATACTGTCATAAAACCCAATTTTTGTATTTGCAAACCTGATTCTAGTAAAACTCACATCTATACAATATTACAGGCAATTTTGGACATAATGCACGTTTGGTTTTGGAGTTATTTTCATATAACTTTAATATAGAGTATGACATCTATACTGTTATATTGAGTAAAAAAACTAACTTGAGTCTGTCATAAAACTCAAGTTTTGTATTTGCAAACCTTACAAAAACAAATGATTCTAGTAAAACTCACATGGATTCAATATTACAGGCATTTTTAGACATTTTGCATGTTTGGTTTAGGAATCATGTTGGAATACATTTGTATTGTTTTTTTCACATTATCTCAGCATTTTAAGAACTTACTGTCATATTGAGTAAAAAAAACGTTTTGTGTTTGCAAGCCTTAAAAAAACAACCGATTCTAGTAAAACTCACATTGATACAATATTACAGGCATGTTTAGACATCTTGCATGTTTGGTTTTGGAGTTATGTTTATATAACCTGCTTTCTGAGCCGCCACCTTTGTGGTTTGCGTGTCCCACTGATCCTAGGAGCTATGTTGTCCGGGGGCTTCTATGCCCCCTGGTAGGGTCCCCCAAGACAAACAGGTCCTAGGTGAGGAATCAGACAAAGAGCAGCTCAAAGACCTTTATGAAAAGTACAAATCGAGGACCTAGATATTTTCTCGCCCGGACGCGGGTCACCGTGACTCCCCTGTGGAGCCAGGCCCAGAGGTGGGGCACGATGGCGAGCGACTGGTGCCCATGGGGCCCAGCTCGAAGAGGCAACGTGGGTCCCCCCTGCAATAGGCTCACCACTCATGGGCTGGGTCATAGAGGTCGGGTGCAGTGTTAGCTGGGCGGAAGCCGAAGGCAGGGCACTTGGCGGTCCGATTATCGGCTACATAAGCTCGCTCTTGGGACGTGGAACGTCACCTCGCGAGGTGGAGAAGTTCCCGGCTAGATAAAGCTGGACTCACTTCGACGCACAGCAAGGGCTCTGGAACCTGTTCTCTCCAGAGGGGTTGGACTCTCTTCCACTCTGGCGTTGCAAGTAATGAGAGGCTGGGTTGGCAATTCTTGTTGCCCCCCCGGCTCAAAGCCTGCACGTTGGACTTAACCCAGAAGACGAGATGGTAGCTTCCCTCCGCTTTCGGGTTGGGTGACGGGTCCTGACTGTTGTTGGTGTTTACGCACTAAACAGCAGCTCAGAGTAGCCACTCTTTTTGGATTCCCTTGAGAGTGCTCCCTCGGGTGATTCCCTTGTTCTGCTGGGGGTCTTCAACGCTCATGTTGGCAACGACTTTGAAACCTGGAGAGTCGTGATTGGGAAAAATGGCCACCCGGATCTGAACCCAAGTGGTGCTTTGTTATTGGACTTTTGTGCTCGTCACGGATTGTCCATAACAAACACAATGTTCAAACATAAGGGTGTCCATATGTGCACTTGGCACCAGGACACCCTCGGCCGCAGTTCCATTATTGACTTTGTAGTTGTGTCATGGGATTTGCGGCCTCATGTTTTGGACACTCGGGTGAAGAGAGGGGCGAGCTTTCTACCGATCACCACCTGGTGAGCTGGCTCCGATGGTGGGGTAGGATCCCGGACAGACCTGGCAGGCCCAAACGCATTGTGAGAGTCTTTTGGGAATGCCTAGCAGAGTCTCCTGTCAGAGAGAGTTTCTTTTTCCACCTCCGGAGGAACTTTGAACATGTCACAAAGGAGGTGCTGGACATTGAGTCTGAATGGATCATGTTCCGTGCCTCTCTTGTCAAGCCAGCTGATTGGAGCTGTGGCCGCAAGGTGTTTGGTGCCTGTCGTGGCGGTAATCCTAGAACCCGTTGGTGGCCACCAGCAGTGCGGGATGCCGTCAAGCTGAAGAAAGAGCTTATCTGGTCCTTTTGGCTCATGGGACTCCAGAGGCAGCGGGCATACCGACAGGCCAAGCAGTGCCTGGGGAATCTGTGGTGGGCTCCCCTATTTCTGGGGCTGAGGTTGCCAAGGTAGTTTTAAAAGCTCCTCGGTGGCAAGGCCCCGGGGGTGGATGAGCTCCATCCGGAGTTCCTTAAGGCTCTGGATGCTGTGGGGCTGTTTTAGTTGACAAGACTCTGCAACATCGCGTGGACATCAGGGGCGGTACCTCTGGATTGGCAGACCGGGGTGGTGGTTCCTCTCTTTAAGAAGGGGAACCGGAGGGTGTGTTCCAACTATCGTAGATCACACTCCTCAGCCATCCCGGTAAGGTCTATTCATGTGTACTGGAGAGGAGGAACCTCGGATCCAGGACGAACAGTGTGGTTTTCGTCCTGGTCGTGGAACGGTAGACCAGCTCTATACTCTCGGCAGGGACCTTGAGTGTGCATGGGAGTTTGTCCAACCAGTCTACATGTGCTTTGTGGACTTGGAGAAGACATTCGACCGTGGCCACCCCGGGAAGTCCTGTGGGGAGTGCTCAGAGAGTATGGGGTATCGGCATGTCTGATTGTGGCGGGTCGCTCCCTGTATGATCAGTGTCAGAGCTTGGTCCGCATTGCCAGCAGTAAGTTGGCTGCCCTTTGTCACCAAATGTGTTCATAAATTTTATGGACAGAATTTCTAGGCGCAGTCATGGCGTTGAGGGGATCTGGTTTGGTGGCTGCAGGATTAGGTCTCTCCTTTTTGCAGATGATGTGGTCCTTATGGCTTTAACTGGCCAGGATCTTCAGCTCTCATTTGATTGGTTCGCAGCCGAGTGTGAAGCGACTGGGATGAGAATCAGCACCTCCAAGTCCGAGGTTCTCGCCCGGGAAAGGGTGGAGTGCCATCTCGAGGTTGGGCAGGAGATCTTGCCCCAAGTGGATGAGTTCAAGTACCTGGAGTCTTGTTCATGAGTGAGGGAAGAGTGGATCGTGAGATGCACAGGCTGGTCGGTGCGGCGTCTTCAGTAATGAGGACGCTATATCGATTTGTTGTGGTAAGAAGGAGCTGCGCCAGAAGGAAAAGCTCTCAATTGACCGATCAATCTACGTTCCCATCCTCACCTATGGTCATGAGCTTTGGGTTATGACCGAAAGGACAACATCACGGGTACAAGCGTCCGAAATGAGTTTTCTCCGCTGGGTGGCGGGTCTTTCCCTTACTGTAAGAATTTTCACCGTTTAATTACAGTAACCTACTGGCAGCTAATGGTTCCAGTATAAAACTGTTTTTCTACAGCACACATACTGTGATTTATCACTACAGTTTATTACTGTAAAAAGTATCACAGTACTGTGCTGTATCAAATATACGCTTCACAGCATAATACTGTCATCTGTTTAGCGGCATTACACTGTTATTTTAGTGTATCTACTGTAATATCCATTAACAGTTAATTACAGTAAAATAATTGTAAGCACTATAGACTGAGCTTTACAGTATAATGCCACTAGAAGTTAATGAGTTGAACTTTTAATTTTTCAAAATCAAAATCCCTGCAATCTGCTGGCATAAAAATGACTGGAGAAATGGCCTTGCAAGATTATGTTTTTATTAACCAATTATTTATTGTGCATCAAATACATTCAAAGTACATTTAGTGCATTCTTCTTATTTTCAGTAAAGCATTTTAACATTTATAACATGTCCACTTAATTTCTAACTGGAGACAAAACACTGAACACGAGTCCAGTGTTTAGTTGTCGGCTACATAAAGCCCCACTCAAAGTCTGTGAGATGTTTTATAAGGGTGGCTACGTGAGGATTTACAGTTGCTGCCTTTTTCTGGACCAGCTTCCCGGTCTTCTTGGACACCACCTTTCCCTGGCTAGCCTTTGTTCCCCTCTCAGGGTTAACGCCAATGAATCGCCTAAAAAAGAGAGAAAGCATATTAGATATTCTGTTGTGATTGAAGATTACTTGTAGTCGATACAGAACCCCCCTCACATTGTTATTTAGGAATATGCACTGCACAAATATTAATATCAATTTTAGGATATATGTGAGCCTATACCATAACCACAGCTGTAGATGAGTGAATGCTCTAAAACCCATTAAGACAAATTCAGAGAGGAAGACAATGCTAAAGCCTCCCCAATCCCTCTCTCTATTTATGTTTTCTCTCCATCTACGGGACCGTGTATTTACGCTGATGTTTCCTGCTTTCACCCATTTAACATATCGTTACCTGCTCATTACCTATCTTCTCTGCATCCTGGGGTCACACTGGTGCTTCTTGCCTTTACCCATTCAACATATCTTTACCTGCACGTTACCTACCTTCTCTGCATAGTGTGGTCACGCTGGTGCTTTCTACCTTTACCCATTCAACATATCGTTACCTGCACATTACCTACCTTCTCTGTATCCTGGAGTCAAGCTGGTGTTTCCTGCCTTTACTCATTCAACATATCTTTACCTGCACATTACCTACCTTCTCTGTATCCTGGCGTCTAGCTGGTGTTTCCTGCCTTCACCCATTCAACATATCTTTACCTGCACATTACCTACCTTCCCTGCATCCTTGGGTCACACTGGTGCTTCTTTCTTTCACCATACAACATATCTTCACCTGCACATACCTACCTTGTCTGCATGGCCTCGACCACACCTGCGCTTCCTTCTTTCACCCATTCAACATACCTTCACCCGCACATTACCTACCTTCCCTGCATGGTGGGGTCACACTGGTGCTTCCTGCCTTTACCCATTCAACATATCTTCACCCGCACATTACCTACTTGCTCTGCATTCTCGGGTCAAGCTGGTGCTTCCTGCCATCATCCAGTCAACATATCTTTACCTGCAAATTACCTACTTTTTCTGCATCCTGGGGTCAAACAGGTGCTTCCTTCTTTGACCCAGTCAACATATCTTTACCTGCACATTACCTACCTTCTCTGTATCCTAGAGTCAAACTGGTGCTTCGGTCCCTAATAAGAAGGTCCACAAAGGAACAGAAGAGTCATTGATTTAAGGCACACAATTGGGGAAATGACAAGTCAAATTCCTGAACAGAGGTGAGAAATATAAAATAAAATATCCTAACAGTATTTTAACAGTATCAAGAGGATTTACCTTTGAACAAATTCCAATGTCCGAGGACCTTCCTCTTGGTATTCCAAGTTGAACACATAGTATGTGGCAAGAAGGGCAGCAAGCCCTGAGATTAAGCTAGGTTGGACGCCTTTGCAGATGACATCACCTTCCATGCTGATCATCCAACGTTTTATTGTGACTTTGTCACCAGCAACTGGTACAGTCAAGAAATGCAGTTTATGTTCCTAAACAGTATCCAATATGGGTAGCATTTTAAAAGTATTTGGAATGGCCACCTCACTCGCTCTCTCTTTCCTCTGTTTACATCTAGTCTCCTAAGGCAGTGGTTCTCAAATGGGGGTACGCATACTCCTGGGGGTACTTGAAGGTATGCCAAGGGGTACGTGAGATTTTTTTTTAAATATTCTAAAAATAGCAACAATTCAAAAATCCTTTATAAATATATTTATTGAATAATACTTCGACAAAATATGAATGTAAGTTCATAAACTGAACAACTAATCAAGTAGGCTATTCCATTCATTACCATAAAGCCAGAGTTTCCCCCATGCCATGATGGTTTGACTCTACCTGGCGGTGCCACACGGCACCAACTGTCAATCAACTATCCATGTAGAAAACAATGGAGGCTTGGTTAAAGCGTAGTGGACATGTTCCATAAATATTGATGTTAAAGATTTCTTTTTTTGTGAAGAAATCTTGAGAATGAAGTTCATGAATCCAGATGGATCTGTATTGCAATCCCCAAAGAGGGCACTTTAAGTTGATTACTTCTACGTGTAAAAATATTTATTTATAATTGAATCACTTGTTTATTTTTCAACAAGTTTTTAGTTTTTAGTTTTTCCAAATAGTTCAAGAAAGACCACAACAAATGAGCAATATTTTGCACTGTTATACAATTTAATGAATCAGAAACTGATGACATAGTGTTGTATTTTACTTCTTTATCTCTTTTTTTCAACCAAAAATGCTTTGCTCTGATTAGGGGGTACTTGAATTTAAAAAATGTTCACAGGGGTACATCACTGAAAAAAGGTTGAGAACCACTGTCCTAAGGCAGTGGTTCTCAACCTTTTTTCAGTGCTGTGAACATTTTTTTAATGCAAGTAGACCTCCATGTCTTCATAACAGGAATATCCTGAATTCTCAAGTTGCATATCACAATAGTCATCATCAGTGTTAATAACACAAGAGCTGCTTGGATTTGCTGTTGATCAAGTCAAACTTTGTTCAGTGTAGCCGTAGTGCTTCCTTGACGCGTGCGATGTGAAAGTAGACTTAACTGTAAATCTTTTTTCACATTGACTGAAGGGGCACGTAACTGTAATATGACTTTTCAAATGCAGGAGAAGGGCCCGTATATCATCGCACTTCGCGCTACATGAGACAATATTACAAGGTAAACCTTCTGCGCTATACATATCAGTCCTACTCTTGCCATATTTATGACGACGGCTGTGAGTTTTGAAGGCTGAGAAGTTGGAAAAAACTCTTGTGCATTTAGGGAAAGCACACTTAAACGATGCATTAGGCATACAACTATGACTTCGCATGTGTCTAACATACGCAAATACATTGCTGCAAGTCGTAGCACATATGTTGCAAGTTATCATCTTTTATGATGACTATGACAAAAAAGAAGAAAACTTAGCTAGCTAGCATGCGGCGGTACATGCGCGTGGTCAACGATAGTGTCTGTGATGCTGACATTTCGGACTTTATAAATATATATATAAAGTAATTCAAACAGAAAATGACACATCAAGGTACAAGTGACTCTTACCTTGTTATCAAAAACACACGATGCAGTAGGATGGATTTAGTCAGGTGAAATGAAGCTCGGTTGGACGAATTGTGGGCGGACCCAAGAAACAAGTCTGAAAAATACTGAATTACACTGTAGGTTTTACAGTAACTTACTGCTGGTCGATATTTTTTGAAAAATGCAACAAAATTTACAGTACTTAACTGCATTTAAGAAGAACATGATAGGTTGATTGGCAACACTAAATTGGCCCTAGTGTGTGAATGTGAGTGTGAATGTTGTCTGTCTATCTGTGTTGGCCCTGCGATGAGGTGGCGACTTGTCCAGGGTGTACCCCGCCTTCCGCCTGATTGTAGCTGAGATAGGCTCCAGCGCCCCCCGCGACCCCGAAGGGAATAAGCGGTAGAAAATGGATGGATGGATGGAGTATATAACTGTAATTTTATTTTTTATTTTTACAGTAATTTTTAACAGTGAAGGTCATGGGTGTCAAACTCTGGCCCGTGGGCCAAATTTGGTCCAACGTGTAATTTGACTTGGCCCTTGAGGCAATATCCAATTAACACTAAAGCTGGACCGGCGATTATACATTGCGGCAGTGCCGCGGTAACACCGCATTCACCGCTACTTCTAATACTTGCCAACCCTCCCGGGAGTGACTCCAGCACTCCTCCCGAATTTTTTTTTTTTTTTTTTTTTCAGCTAGTCAAACGAGTGCCGGCCCAGTTTCATGTCAGTGCAGCTTCTGCCAAGTGCCCCTGGCTGCAGCCCGCAGATCGAGGAGGGGCTTATTTTCCCTCAATGTGGGCGGGTCTCAACGTTGAGCCCGCGGGCTCCATCTGGTGGCGGAGATCCGGCAGCACACATTCTCAAACGTCAATAAAGCTACTTTTAACTTGTCAAATGTATTTTTTTTACCATGAAAAAACAATAAAAAATATATATATATATAAACCATAGTATGAAAAAAGGTTCATGTATTTGAAGTGAAGTGAAGTGAAATGAATTACATTTATATAGCGCTTTTTCTCAAGTGACTCAAAGCGCTTTACATAGTGAAACCCAATATCTAAGTTACATTCAAACCAGTGTGGGTGGCACTGGGAGCAGGTGGGTAAAGTGTCTTGCCCAAGGACACAACGGCAGTGACTAGGATGGCGGAAGCGGGGATCGAACCTGCAACCCTCAAGTTGCTGGCACGGCCGCTCTACCAACCGAGCTATACCGCCCCATTTGATAGACTTAGACATTCCTACTTTTAACTTGTCAAATGTATCTGCCATCTTTTTTGTAGTTGTATTCCTTTTTTATTATCTTCATTATTTTCTGTATTGATCCTACACTATTATTGTGTTTTTTTTGTTACTTCTGATATGGCCTTGCCACGGTTTATTTGCTTATTTATTTATTTATTTTTTGTGTCTTTTTATTTTGTATTGTTTTACATCTGATCAACTTCTGTGACTTTCCTTTTCTTTATTAAGTGTGAACGGTGGAGAGGTCCTCGAGAGGTGATCTTGGGATCACTTCCTGAGGATCCTTGATGCCGAGGAATGTTCATCCACTATGGTCTGGATAGCCTGTAGCTGATCCTGAGCCAGAGCGGGATGGATGGATATATATATATATATACAATATCTGGGTATCTTTTCTAATACTGTTTATACTGTAAACCTTGAATTGTTAAAGTTTAAGTGCACCTCTCTCCTCAAGTGTGCATGTGAGTGGGTATGAGTGGATGTGCGATTGTATGAAGGTTTTGCGTGACCAAAGTATGACTGTTAAATGTGATTTTAACTGTAAAATTCAATACAAATATTTGCAAAAAAAAACACAAAAAAAACTTGTCAAATGTATTTTTTTTTACCATGAAAAAACAATTTTAAAAAAAAATATATAAACCATAGTATGGAAAAAGGTTCATGTATTTGATAGACTTAGACATTCCTACTTTTAACTTGTCAAATGTATTTTTTTTTACCATGAAAAAACAATTTAAAAAAATATATATCTAAACTATAGCATTTCCATAAGAGTATAGACACATATTATTTTGCACACTCAATTATATTAGCAAAGTCAAATAAACCAAAGACAGAAGACTTTGCATCATTGATTTTATTTTTCACCCCAGGCTAAAAATGTTTGATCTGTAAAGAAAAAAAAATGTTGTAGCCTAGCCAAATACATTCCTTAAGCTCCCATAAATGTTTAACAATGGCAAGTATCAAGGTATTTTTCTGGCCCATAACAAGCAACCCTGTTCCCTGTTTCCAGTTCTGTTCATTTTCCACTGTCTAGAAAGGAAACAGATTGCGGTTCTTATAGGCACAATAACAATGCAAGATGTAAAACTAAGGTAATTGAAATAAGTGGAGGAATTACGCTTTAGTCTAGCAATAGTTGACTACAAGACTAATTAATCACATGACCTCTCACCTGTAGCCCTCCTTGCACTCGTCGCCGTTTTCTGTCCTGCAATCGGTCTTCTTCAGACCTTAGTGATTTAATGACAACATACATTCACTATGAAAACATTCATGTTGGTCTGTTGACCGTGAGTAAAACATTTTTTTTGTGATTTGTGATATTCAAAGCACTTACGGCATGGGGAAGTTCTGCAGGAGAGCGAGACACCACCATCTCCTAATTTGCAGCATGTTTTCCTTTGAAGAAGGAAATGCAGGAAGATGTTAATATCCATCCATCCATCCATTTTCTACCGCTTATTCCCTTCGGGGTCGCGAGGGGCGCTGGAGCCTATCTCAGCTACAATTGGGCGGAAGGCGGGGGTACACCCTGGACAAGTCGCCACCTCATCGCAGAGATGTTAATATGTTGTAAAAAAAATAACACCTTGTACACTAAGCATAATGTGTCACGATTTACACATACCTCTCTGAAATCACAATTGGCCCCCATTACAATGTACAGAGTGTACTGTAAGCCAAGAGGTACTGCTTAATATAATGTCAGGCGTATTCCCAAGGATACATTTTTTTCAATACAAATTAATGTGGTTTTAAGCAAACATTTTGACAGACAACAGCAATGCTATAACATGCTGATTTGGTCTTACCATCAAAACAAACACGCCACAGTTGTTGGAGCACCCTTGCTTTGTTAGGCCCTGAGGTGTGAACAATGTATTTTAATAAAAGTATGGCAAGAAAATAGTAAAAAGTTAGCAAATGCTATTATGTAATGTCTCACCTGGACATCATTCACACCAAGCTCTCTCCAGGGGCCAGAAGAGAGGCTGTGAGCAACGTGTCTGTACAAATAATAAGCGAAATAAAAGTCACTCAACTTCAATCAACTTTTGATTGAAAAGCACGCATAAACGCTTGGAACAAAGCCTGAACTGAATAAGGAAAAGGTTGGAACTTCAAATCAAAAAGTTTTGGCTCTATTTTGCACATCATTCAAATGAGAAATGTGACATTTCACACTTGATTTTATTTTTCGGTTGTTGCTTTCTACACTAGTAAATGATGACAGTGAGCAGAGACCTCATGGAGACTTCCTTAGTCTCCACAAGTTTTCAGCACACACTGCATACTGGGGACAGAAACTCCAAGACAGCCAGGAACAACTGGTAAAGTTAACTATTGTGCCACTGTGGTTATCTATGAATGTCACTCATATCATCATACACGTATTAAGACTTTGTTTTCTTCCACTAGCTGTCTCATGTCTTGGAGAGATGAGAGTAGAACCAGTCTATTCAGGTTTTTAGGGCACCTCCTGGACAGTGGTAGTTCTGTTTTAAACCACTTGTCCTTTGTTTGTTTTAATTAATGGTTCTGTTTTTATTTGATCTAAAATATTCCATTCCATATTCCAACTATTTTGATTCCTTAAACAGATGGAAACAGAACTATTTATCTTTTTTGAGACGGGCAGTTCTGTTTAAGCCTGTTATGAAAACTTTTTGATTTGAAGTTCCAACCTTTTCCTTATTCAGTTCAGGCTTTGTTCCAAGCGTTTATGCGTGCTTTTCAATCAAAAGTTGATTGAAGTTGAGTGACTTTTATTTCGCTTATTATTTGTACAGACACGTTGCTCACAGCCTCTCTTCTGGCCCCTGGAGAGAGCTTGGTGTGAATGATGTCCAGGTGAGACATTACATAATAGCACTTGCTAACTTTTTACTATTTTCTTGCCATACTTTTATTAAAATACATTGTTCACACCTCAGGGCCTAACAAAGCAAGGGTGCTCCAACAACTGTGGCATGTTTGTTTTGATGGTAAGACCAAATCAGCATGTTATAGCATTGCTGTTGTCTGTCAAAATGTTTGCTTGCTACATTAAAACCACATTAATTTGTATTGAAAAAAATGTATCCTTGGGAATACGCCTGACATTATATTAAGCAGTACCTCTTGGCTTACAGTACACTCTGTACATTGTAATGGGGGCCAATTGTGATTTCAGAGAGGTATGTGTAAATCGTGACACATTATGCTTAGTGTACAAGGTGTTATTTTTTTTACAACATATTAACATCTGTGCGATGAGGTGGCGACTTGTCCAGGGTGTACCCCACCTTCCGCCCAATTGTAGCTGAGATAGGCTCCAGCGCCCCTCGCGACCCCGAAGGGAATAAGCGGTAGAAAATGGATGGATGGATGGATATTAACATCTTCCTGCATTTCCTTCTTCAAAGGAAAACATGCTGCAAATTAGGAGATGGTGGTGTCTCGCTCTCCTGCAGAACTTCCCCATGCCGTAAGTGCTTTGAATATCACAAATCACAAAAAAAATGTTTTACTCACGGTCAACAGACCAACATGAATGTTTTCATAGTGAATGTATGTTGTCATTAAATCACTAAGGTCTGAAGAAGACCGATTGCAGGACAGAAAACGGCGACGAGTGCAAGGAGGGCTACAGGTGAGAGGTCATGTGATTAATTAGTCTTGTAGTCAACTATTGCTAGACTAAAGCGTAATTCCTCCACTTATTTCAATTACCTTAGTTTTACATCTTGCATTGTTATTGTGCCTATAAGAACCGCAATCGGTTTCCTTTCTAGACAGTGGAAAATGAACAGAACTGGAAACAGGGAACAGGGTTGCTTGTTATGGGCCAGAAAAATACCTTGATACTTGCCATTGTTAAACATTTATGGAAGCTTAAGGAATGTATTTGGCTAGGCTACAACATTTTTTTTTTCTTTACAGATCAAACATTTTTAACCTGGGGTGAAAAATAAAATCAATGATGCAAAGTATTCTGTCTTTGGTTTATTTGACTTAGCTAATATAATTGAGTGTACAAAATAATATGTGTCTATACTCTTTTGGAAATGCTATGGTTTATATATAATTATTATTCTTTTTTTTTCATGGTAAATGCTATGGTTTATATATATATATATATATATATATATATATATATATATATATATATATATATATTTTTTTTTTTTCATGGTAAAAAAACACATTTGACAAGTTAAAAGTAGGAATGTCTAAGTCTATCAAATACATGAACCTTTTTCCATATTCGGATCTCCGCCACCAGATGGAGCCCGCGGGCTCAACGTTGAGCCCGCCCACATTGAGGGAAAATAAGCCCCTCCTCGATCTGCAGGCTGCAGCCAGGGGTTACTCAGAAGCACCAACACACACACAATTGAATGCAACGCATACTTCATCAAGAGCGATACAGGTTACACTGACGGTAGCCAAATAAAAAACTTTAACACTTTTAGAAATATACGCCACACTGTGAATCCACACCAAACAAGAATGACAAACACATTTCGGGAGAACATCCGCACCGTAACACAACATAAACACAACACAACAAATACCCAGAACCCTTTGTAGCACTAAATCTTCCGGGACGCTACAAGGTGTGTGTGTGTGTGGGGGGGGGGGGGGGGGTTTGGTGGTAGCGGGGGTGTATTTTGTAGCGTCCCGAAAGAGTTAGTGCTGCAAAAGATTCTGGGTATTTGTTCTTTTGTGTTTATGTTATGTTACGGTGCGGATGTTCTCCCGAAAAGTGTTGTTTGGTGTGGGTTCACAGTGTGGCGTATATTTCTAACAGTGTTAAAGTTTTTTATACTGGCACCCTCAGTGTAACCTGTATCGCTGTTGATGAAGTATGCGTTGCATTCATTTGTGTATGCGTGCTGAAGCTGCACATATCTTGTGACTGGGTGTGAATGATGTTAGAATTGGGTGTACGAGATATGACTGTTGAACACCTTCGTTCGATAATGAAAGTTGCCTCAGCTCAAAGCCTGAGCCCCGACATTAAAGAACTAGCATCTAAAAAAAGATGCTAGGTATCTGGCTTGGGCACATCAAATTAGATCAGTGTGTTGCAAACTGAGCAGTTTAAAGTCCTGAATGGTTGTTTTATTCATTGTTATTTTATTTTCAAATTTATTAGCCTGTGGAAAAAGTTAATGTTGATATTTACCTCAGAAGGCTGCAAATAAAAAAGAGGCATTCAATTTTTATTTAAATTGTATTTGATATGCAATTGATATTTTTTAATTATTATTATTATTATTTGAAACTCCATTTTGCATGTCACTATAAAGTTATATAAGCCTTGCTTGTTCAATATTCAATGCAAAACTTGTTTGGGTCCCTATTAAAAGGTTAATTTGTTCAACCTTGGCCCGCGGCTTTGTTCAGTTTTAAACTTTGGCCCACTCTGTATTTGAGTTTGACACCCCTGGTGAAGGTGAATCTCTGTCATCCTGGAGGCCACGGGGAAGACCCAGGACACATTGGGAACACTATGTCTCCCGGCTGGCCTGGGACCGCCTCGGGATCCCCTGAGAAAAGGTCCTAGGTGAGGGATCAGACAAAGAGCAGCTCAAAGACCTTTATGAAAAGTACAAATCGAGGACCTAGATTTTTTCTCGCCCAGGCGCAGGTCACCGTGGCTCCCCTGTGGAGCCAGGCGCAGAGGTGGGGCACGATGGCGAGCGACCGGTGGCCGGGCCTGTCTCCATGGGGCCCTGCCTCGAAGAGGCAACGTGGGTCAACCCTCCAATGGGCTCACCACTCATGGGCCCATTGAGGTCATAGAGGTCGGATGCAGTGTGAACTGGGTGGCAGCCGAAGGCAGGGCACTTGGCGGTCCGATTATCGGCTACATAAGCTCGCTCTTGGGACGTGGAACGTCACCTCGCTGGGAGGGAAAGAGCCTGAGCTGGTGCGCGAGGTGAAGAAGTTCCGGCTAGATATAGTTGGACTCACTTCGACGCACAGCAAGGGCTCTGGAACCTGTTCTCTCAAGAGGGGCTGGACTCTCTTCCACTCTGGCGTTGCAAGCAATGAGAGGCTGGGGTGGCAATTGTTGTTGCTCAAAGCCTGCACGTTGGACTTTAACCCAGTAGACGAGATGGTAGCTTCCCTCCGCCTTCGGGTTGGGTGACGGGTCCTGACTGTTGTTTGTGTTTACGCACCAAACAGCAGCTCAGAGTACCCACTCTTTTTGGATTCCCTTGAGGGAGTACTGGAGAGTGCTCCCTCGGGTGATTCCCTTGTTCTGTTGGGGTACTTCAATGCTCATGTTGGCAAGGACAGTGAAACCTGGAGAGTCGTGATTGGGAAAAATGGCCACCCGGATCTGAACCCAAGTGGTGCTTTGTTATTGGACTTTTGTGCTCGTCACGGATTGTCCATAACAAACACAATGTTCAAACATAAGGAAGAACTTTGAACATGTCACGAGGGAGGTGCTGGACATTGAGTCTGAGTGGACCATGTTCCGTACCTCTCTTGTCGAGCCTGCTGATTGGAGCTGTGGCCGCAAGGTGTTTGGTGCCTGTCGTGGCGGTAATCCTAGAACTCGCTGGTGGCCACCAGCAGTGAGGGATGCCGTCAAGCTGAAGAAAGAGCCTATCGGGTCCTTTTGGCTCATGGGACTCCAGAGGCAGCGGGCATACCGACAGGCCAAGCAGTGCCTGGGGAGTCTGTGGTGGACTCTCCTATTTCTGGGGCTTAGGTTGCCTAGGTAGTTAAAAAGCTCCTCTGTGACAAGGCCCCGGTGGTGGATGAGTTCCTTAAGGCTCTGGATACTGTGGGGCTGTCTTGGTTGACAAGACTCTGCAACATCGCGTGAACATTGGGGGCGGTACCTCTGGATTGGCAGACCGGGGTGGTGGTTCCTCTCTTTAAGAAGGGGAACCGGAGGGTGTGTTCCAACTATCGTGAAACACACTCCTCAGCCTTCCCGGTAAGGTCTATTCATGTGTACTGGAGAGGAGGAAACTCGGATCCAGGACGAACAGTGTGGTTTTCGTCCTGGTCGTGGAACGGTAGACCAGCTCTATACTCTCGGCAGGGTCCTTGAGTGTGAAGCGACTGGGATGAGAATCAGCACCTCCAAGTCCAAGTCCACGCAGGAAAGGGTCGAGTGCCATCTCCAGGTTGGGGAGGAGATCTTGCCCCAAGTGGAGGAGTTCAAGTACCTAGGAGTCTTGTTCACGAGTGAGGATAGAGTGGATCGAGAGATCCACAGGCGGATTGGTGCGGCGTCTTCAGTATTGAGGACGCTATATCGATCCGTTGTGGTGAAGAAGGAGCTGAGCCAGAAGGAAAAGCTCTCAATTTACCGTCGATCTACGTTCCCAGCTTTGGGTTATGACCGAAAGGACAAGCGGCCGAAATGCGTTTCCTCTGCCGGGTGGTGAGTCTCTCCCTTAGAGACAGGGTGAGAAGCTCTATCATCCGGGAGGTACTCAAAGTAAACCCGCTGCTCCTCCACATTGAGAGGAGCCATGAGGTGGTTCGGGCATCTGCTCAGGATGCCACCCGAACGCCTCTAGGGAGGTGTGGCAGGAGGCCACGGGGAAGACCTAGGACACATTGGAAAGACTATGTCCCCGGCTGGCCTGGGAACGCCTCGGAATACCCCGAGAAGAGCTGGACGAAGTGGCTGGGGAGAGGGAAGTCTGGGATTTTCTGCTCAGGCTGCTGCCCCCGCAACCCGACCTCGGATAAGCGGAAGAAAATGGATGGATTTAGAATGACAGTTATACTGTCAGATTGAGTACAAAAACTAACCAAACCTTACACAATATAATGTTTCTAGTAAAACTCACAAAGATACATATCTCCAGGCATTATTAGCCATTTTGCATGTGTGGTTTAGGAGTTATATTTAAATAAATAACTGTCAGATTGAGTGTGACAGTAAACTGTCATAGTGAGTAAAACCCTTATTTTGTATTTGCAAACCTTACAAAAACAACTAAATCTAGTTAAACTCACACAGATACAACATTACAGGCATTTTTAGACATAATGCATGTTTGGTTTTAGAGTTATGTTTATATAACTTTCATATTTAGAAAGTTATACTGTCATATTGAATAAAAAAAACAACTAACTTGTGTCTTTGCAAACCTTACAAAATACAATTTTTCTAGTAAAACTAACTAAGATACATGCTCCAGGCATTATTAGCCATTTTGCATGTGTTGTTTGAGTTATGTTTAAATAACTGTCATATTGAGTGTGACAGTATACTGTCATAAAACCCAATTTTTGTATTTGCAACCCTGATTCTAGTAAAACTCACATATATACAATGTTACAGGCAGTTTTGGACATAATGCAAGTTTGGTTTTGGAGTTATGTTTATATAACTTTCATACATAGTATGACAGCTAAACTGTTATATTGAGTAAAATAACTAACTTGTGTTTGTCATAAAACCCAATTTTTGTATTAGCAAACCATACAACTGATTCAAATAAAACTCACATGGATTCAATATTACAGGCATTTTCAGACATTTTGCATGTTTGGTTTAGGAATTATGTTGTAATACATTTGTATTGCTTTTTTCACATTATCTCAGGATTTTTAGAACATTACTGTCATATTGAGTAAAAAAATAATTTTTGTGTTTGCAAGCCTTAAAAAAAGCATATGTTTCCAGTAAAACTCCCAAAGATGCATTATTTCAGGCATTATTAGCCATTTTTCAGGTGTGGTTTAGGAGTTATGTTTGAAAAACTGTCATATTGAGTTAAAAAAAACTAACTTGTGTCTTTGCAAACCTTACAAAAGAAAATGTTTCTAGCAACACTCACAAATATAATTTTTTTCACGCTATTAGACATGTTTCATGTGTATTTAGGAGTTATAATTAAATAACTTTCATATTGAGTGTTAAAGTTATAATGTCATTATGGTAAAACCTAATTTTTGTATTTGCAAACCTTACAAAAACAATTGATTCTAGTAAAACTTACATAGATTCAATATTACAGGCATTTTTAGACAATTTACATGTTTGGTTTAAAAGTTGTGTTTGAATACATTTTTATTGCTTTTTTCGCATTATCTCAGGATTCTAAGATCATTACTTTCATATTGAGTAAAACACTACTTTTTGTTTTTGCAAACCTTACAAACTCACATAAATACATTATTACAGACATTTTTAGACATGACACATGTTTTGGTTTTGGAGTTATGTTTATATAACTTTTATATTTAGTATGACTGTTATACTGTCATATTAAATAAAAAAAAACTAGCTTGTGTCTTTGCAAACTTTACAAAAGATCATTTTTCTAGTAAAACTAACAAAGATACATGTCTCCAGGCATTATTACCCATTTTGCATGGGTTGTTTAGGAATTATGTTTAAATACATTTTTATTGCTTTTTTCGCATTATCTCAGGATTCTTAGATCATTACTTTCATATTGAGTAAAAAACTACTTTTTGTTTTTGCAAACCTTACAAACTCACATAAATACATTATTACAGGCATTTTTAGACATAACACATGTTTGGTTTTGGAGTTATGTTTTGATAACTTTCATATTTAGTAGGACTGTTATACTGTCATATTGAATAAAAAAAAACTATCTTGTGTCTTTGATATCCTTACAAAAGATCATTTTTCTAGTAAAACTAACAAAGATACATGTCTCCAGGCATTATTACCCATTTTGCATGGGTTGTTTAGGAATTATGTTTAAAAACATTTTTATTGCTTTTTTCGCATTATCTCAGGATTCTTAGATCATTACTTTCATATTGAGTAAAAAACTACTTTTTGTTTTTGCAAACCTTACAAACTCACATAAATACATTATTACAGGCATTTTTAGACATAACACATGTTTGGTTTTGGAGTTATGTTTTGATAACTTTCATATTTAGTAGGACTGTTATACTGTCATATTGAATAAAAAAAACTAGCTTGTGTCTTTGATATCCTTACAAAAGATCATTTTTCTAGTAAAACTAACAAAGATACATGTCTCCAGGCATTATTAGCCATTTTGCATGGGTTGTTTAGGAGTTATGTTTAAATACATTTTTATTGCTTTTTTCGCATTATCTCAGGATTCTAAGATCATTACTTTCATATTGAGTAAAAAACTAGTTTTTGTTTTTGCAAACCTTACAAACTCACATTAATACATTATTACAGGCATTTTTAGACATGACACATGTTTGGTTTTGGAGTTATGTTTATATAACTTTCATATTTAATATGACTGTTATACTGTCATATTGAATAAAAAAAAACTGGCTTGTGTCTTTGCAAACTTTACAAAAGATCATTTTTCCAGTAAAACAAACAAAGATACATGTTTCCAGGCATTATTAGCCATTTTGCATATGTTGTTTAGGAGTAATGTTTAAATACATTTTTATTGCTTTTTTCGCATTATCTCAGGATTTTAAGAACATTACAGTCATATTGAGGAAAAAAACTACTTTTTGTGTTTGCAAGATTTAAAAAAGCATGTGTTTCGAGTAAAACGGCCAAGGATGCATTATTTCAGGCGTTATTAGCCATTTTTCATGTGTGGTTTGAGTTATGGTTAAATAACTGTCATATACTGTCAGTTATGACATAGTAAGTAAAACCTAATTTATGTATTTGCAAACCTTACAAAATCATTTAAATCTAGTAAAACTCACATGGATTCAATATTACAGACATTTTTAGACATTTTGCATGTTTGGTTTAGGAATTATGTTGGAATCATTTTTATTAATTTGTTCGTATTTTCTCAGAATTTTAGAACATTACTGTCATATTGAATAAAAAAATAATTTTTGTGTTTGCAAGCCTTAAAAAAGCATATGTTTCGAGTAAAACTTACAAGAATGCATTATTTCAGGCATTGTTAATCATTTTTCATGTGTAGTTTAAGAGTTATGTTTAAATAACTGTCATATTGAGTGTGGCAGTTATACTGTCATATTGAGTAAAAAAAACTAACCTGTCTTTGCAAACCTTACAAAAGAAAATGTTTCTAGTAACACTCACAAAGATACATTTTTTCACGCATTATTAGACATGTTTCATGTGTGGTTAGGAGTTATAAATAAATAATTGTCATATTGAGTGTTACAGTTTTAATGTCATTATGTGTAAAACCTAATTTTTGTATTTGCAAACCTTACAAAAACAATTGATTCTAGTAAAACTTATATAGATTCAATATTACAGGATTTTTTAGACATTTTACATGTTTGGTTTAAATGTTTGAATACATTTGTATTGCTTTTTTCGCATTATCTCAGGATTCTAAGAACATTACTTTCATATTGAGTAAAAAACTACTTTTTGTTTTTGCAAACCTTACAAACTCACATACATACATTATTACAGGCATTTTTAGACATGACACATGTTTGGTTTTGGCGTTATGTTTATATAACTTTCATATTTAGTATGACTGTTATACTGTCATATTGAATAAAAAAAACTAGCTTGTGTCTTTGATATCTTTACAAAAGATCATTTTTTTAAACTAACAACGTTACATGTCTCCCTAGGCATTATTAGCCATTTTGCATGTGTTGTTTAGGAGTTAGGTTTAAATACATTTTTATTGCTTTTTTCCCTTTATCTCAGGGTTCTAAGAACATTACAGTCAAGTAAAAAAATAATTTTTGTGTTTGCAAAATGTAAAACTCAGTAAAACTCCCAATGATTCCTTATTTCAGGCATTATTAGCCATTTTTTTGTGTGGTTTATGAGTTATGTTTAAATAACTGTCATATTGAGTGTGATTTTGTCATTGTGAGTAAAACCTAATTTTTGTATTTGCAAACCTTAGAAAAACAACCGATTCTAGGAAAACTCACATTGATACAATATTACAGGCATGTTTAGGCATATTGCATGTTTGGTTTTGGAGTTATATTTATATAACCTGCTTTCTGAGCCGCCACCCTTGTGGTTTGCGTGTCCCACTGATCCAGGAACTATGTTGTCCGGGGGCTTCTATGGTCTCCCAAGACAAACAGGTCCTAGGTGAGGGATCAGACAAAGAGCAGCTCAAAGACCTTTATTAAAAGTACAATTGAGGACCTAGATTTTTTCTCGCCCGGACGCAGGTCACCGTGGCTCCCCTGTGGAGCCAGGCCCAGAGGTGTGGCACGATGGCGATTGACGGGCCAGTCCCCATGGGGCCCAGCCGTGCTCAGCTCGAAGAGGCAACGTGGATCCCCCCTCCAGGGCTCACCACTCATGGGCTGGGTCATAGAGGGTGCAGTGTGAGCTGGGCGGCAGCCGAAGGCAGGGCACTTGGTGGTCCGATTATCGGCTACATAAGCTCGCTCTTGGGACATGGAACGTCACCTCGCTGGGAGGGAAGGAGCCTGAGCTGGTGCATGAGGTGGAGACGTTCCCGGCTAGATATAGTTGGACTCACAGCAAGGGCTCTGGAACCTGTTCTCTCAGAGGGGCTGGACTGAGCTGAACTTTCATTACTTGCAACGCCAGAGTGGAAGAGATTCCACACTGGCGTTGCAACTAATGAGAGGCTGGGGTGGCAATTCTTGTTGCCCGCCGGCTCAAAGCCTGCACGTTGGACTTTAAACCCAATAGACGAGATGGTAGCTTCCTTCAGCCTTCGGGTTGGGTGACGGGTCCTGACTGTTGTTTGTGTTTACACACCAAACAGCAGCTCAGAGTACCAACTCTTTTTGGATTCCCTTGAGGGAGTACTGGAGAGTGCTCCCGCGGGTGATTCCCTTGTTCTGCTGGTGGACTTCAACGCTATGTTGGCAACGACAGTGAAACCTGGAGAGTCGTGATTGGGAAAAATGGCCACCCGGATCTGAACCCAAGTGGTGCTTTGTTATTGGACTTTTGTGCTTGTCACGGATTGTCCATAACAAACACAATGTTCAAACATAAGGGTGTCCATATGTGCACTTGGCACAAAGACACCCTCGGCCGCATGATTGACTTCGTAGTTGTGTCATGGGATTTGCGGCCTCATGTTTTGGACACTCGGTGAAGAGAGGGGCAGAGGTTTCCACCAACCACCACCTGGTGGTGAGCTGGCTCCGATGGTAGGGGAGGATGCCGGTCAGACCTGGCAGGCCCAAACGTATTGTAAGGGTCTGCTGGGAACACCTAGCAGAGTCTCCTGAAGAACTTTGAACATGTCCGGAAGAACTTTGAACATGTCACGAGGGAGGTGCTGGACATTGAGTCTGAGTGGACCATGTTCTGGACCGTTCCTCTCTTGTTGAGCCAGCTGATTGAAGCTGTGGCCGCAAGGTGTTTGGTGCCTGTCGTGGCGGTAATCCACCAGCAGTGAGGGATGCTGTCAAGCTGAAGAAAGAGCCACCGGGTCCTTTTGGCTCATGGGACTCCAGAGGCAGTGGGCATACCGACAGGCCAAGCGAGACCTCCTCAGTCCCACCAACACGTCTTCCTATGAGGAAACAGTGCCTGGGAAGTCTGTGGTGGGCTCTCCTATACCTGGGGCTGAGGTTGCCAAGGTAGTTAAAAAGCTCCTCGGTGGCAAGGCCCCGGGGGTATGAGCTCCGTCCGGAGTTCCTTAAGGCTCTGGATGCTGTGGGGCAGTCTTGGTTGACAAGACTCTGCAACATTGCGTCTACATCGGGGGCGGTACCTCTGGATTGGCAGACCGGGGTGGTGGTACCTCTCTTTAAGAAGGGGAACCGGAGGGTGTGTTCCAACTATCGTAGATCACACTCCTCAGCCTTCCCGGTAAGGTCTATTCATGTGTAATGGAGAGGAGGAACCTCGGATCCAGGACGAACAGTGTGGTTTTCGTCCTGGTCGTGGAACGGTAGACCAGCTCTATACTCTCGGCAGGGTCCTTGAGTGTGCATGGGAGTTTGCCCAACCAGTCTACATAAGTTTTGTGGACTTGGAGAAGACATTCGACCTTGGTCCCCGGTAAATCCTGTGGGGAGTGCTCAGAGAGTATGGAGTATCGGCATGTCTGATTGTGGCGGGTGTCTCCCTGTATGATCAGTGTCAGAGCTTGGTCCGCATTGCCGGCAGTATGTCGGACCCCTTTCCAGTGAGGGTTGGACTCCGCCAAGGCTGCCCTTTGTCACCGATTCTGTTCATAACTTTAATGGACAGAATATCTAGGCGCAGTCATGGCTTTGAGGATCCCCTCAACGCTATGACTGCGCCTGGTTTGGTGGCTGCAGGATTAGGTCTCTGCTTTTTGCAGATGATGTGGTCCTGATGGCTTCAACTGGCCAAGATCTCCAGCTTTCATTGGATCGGTTCGCAGTGAAGCGACTGGGATGAGAATCAGCACCTCCAAGTCCGAGTCCATGGTTCTCGCCCGGGAAAGGGTGGAGTGCCATCTCGAGGTTGGGAAAGAGATCTTGCCCCAAGTGAAGGAGTTCAAGTACCTAGGAGTCTTGTTCACGAGTGAGGATAGAGTGGATTTTGAGATCTACAGGCGGATCGGTGCGGCGTCTTCAGTAATGAGGACGCTATATCGATCCGTTGTGGTGAAGAAGGAGCTGAGCCAGAAAGAAAAGCTTTCAATTAAACGGTCGATCAACGTTCCCATCCTCACCTATGGTCGTGAGCTTTGGGTTATGACCGAAAGGACAAGGTCACGGGTACAAGCGGCCGAAATGAGTTTCCTCCGCCGGGTGGTGGGTCTCTCCCTTAGAGATAGGGTGAGAAGCTCTGTCATCTGGGAGGAACTCAGTGTAAAGCCGCTGCTCCTCCACATTGAGAGGAGCCAGATGAGGTGGTTCGGGCATCTGCTCAGGATGCCACCCGAACGCCTCCCTAGGTCCGAACGGCAGGAGGCCATGGGGAAGACCTAGGATACATTGGAAAGACTATGGCCTGGGAACGCCTCGGGATCCCCCGAGAAGAGCTGGACGAAGTGGCTGGGGAGAGGGAAGTCTGGGCTTTCTGCTTAGGCTGCTGCCCCCGCAACCCGACCTCGGATAAGCGGAAGAAAATGGATGGATTTAGTATGACAGTTATACTGTCATATTGAGTGTGACAGTATACTGTCATAAAACCCAATTTTTGTATTTGCAAACCTGATTCTAGTAAAACTCACATCTATACAATATTACAGGCAATTTTGGACATAATGCACGTTTGGTTTTGGAGTGATGTTTATATAACTTTAATATATAGTATGACATCTATACTGTTATAATGAGTAAAAAAACTAACTTGTGTCTGTCATAAAACTCAATTTTTGTATTTGCAAACCTTACAAAAACAAATGATTCTAGTAAAACTCACATGGATTCAATATTACAGGCATTTTTAGACATTTTGCATGTTTGGTTTAGGAATTATGTTGGAATACATTTGTATTGCTTTTTTTCACATTATCTCAGCATTTTAAGAACTTACTGTCATATTGAGTAAAAAAAACTTTTTGTGTTTGCAAGCCTTAAAAAAACAACCGATTCTAGTAAAACTCACATTGATACAATATTACAGGCATGTTTAGACATCTTGCATGTTTGGTTTTGGAGTTATGTTTATATAACCTGCTTTCTGAGCCGCCACCTTTGTGGTTTGCGTGTCCCACTGATCCTAGGAGCTATGTTGTCCGGGGGCTTCTATGCCCCCTGGTAGGGTCCCCCAAGACAAACAGGTCCTAGGTGAGGAATCAGACAAAGAGCAGCTCAAAGACCTTTATGAAAAGTACAAATCGAGGACCTAGATATTTTCTCGCCCGGACGCGGGTCACCGTGGCTCCCCTGTGGAGCCAGGCCCAGAGGTGGGGCACGATGGCGAGCGACTGGTGCCCATGGGGCCCAGCTCGAAGAGGCAACGTGGGTCCCCCCTGCAATAGGCTCACCACTCATGGGCTGGGTCATAGAGGTCGGGTGCAGTGTTAGCTGGGCGGAAGCCGAAGGCAGGGCACTTGGCGGTCCGATTATCGGCTACATAAGCTCGCTCTTGGGACGTGGAACGTCACCTCGCGAGGTGGAGAAGTTCCCGGCTAGATAAAGCTGGACTCACTTCGACGCACAGCAAGGGCTCTGGAACCTGTTCTCTCAAGAGGGGTTGGACTCTCTTCCACTCTGGCGTTGCAAGTAATGAGAGGCTGGGTTGGCAATTCTTGTTGCCCCCCGGCTCAAAGCCTGCACGTTGGACTTAACCCAGAAGACGAGATGGTAACTTCCCTCCACTTTCGGGTTGGGTGACGGGTCCTGACTGTTGTTGGTGTTTACGCACCAAACAGCAGCTCAGAGTACCCACTCTTTTTGGATTCCCTTGAGAGTGCTCCCTCGGGTGATTCCTTTGTTCTAATGGGGGTCTTCAACGCTCATGTTGGCAACGACTTTGAAACCTGGAGAGTCGTGATTGGGAAAAATGGCCACCCGGATCTGAACCCAAGTGGTGCTTTATTATTGGACTTTTGTGCTCGTCACGGATTGTCCATAACAAACACAATGTTCAAACATAAGGGTGTCCATATGTGCACTTGGCACCAGGACACCCTCGGCCGCAGTTCCATTATTGACTTTGTAGTTGTGTCATGGGATTTGCGGCCTCATGTTTTGGACACTCGGGTGAAGAGAGGGGCGAGCTTTCTACCAATCACCACCTGGTGAGCTGGCTCCGATGGTGGGGTAGGATCCCGGACAGACCTGGCAGGCCCAAACGCATTGTGAGAGTCTTTTGGGAATGCCTAGCAGTCTCCTGTCAGAGAGAGTTTCTTTTTCTACCTCCGGAGGAACATTGAACATGTCACAAAGGAGGTGCTGGACATTGAGTCTGAATGGATCATGTTCCGTGCCTCTCTTGTCAAGCCAGCTGATTGGAGCTGTGGCCGCAAGGTGTTTGGTGCCTGTCGTGGCGGTAATCCTAGAACCCGCTGGTGGCCACCAGCAGTGCGGGATGCCGTCAAGCTGAAGAAAGAGCTTATCTGGTCCTTTTGGCTCATGGGACTCCAGAGGCAGCGGGCATACCGACAGGCCAAGCAGTGCCTGGGGAATCTGTGGTGGGCTCTCCTATTTCTGGGGCTGAGGTTGCCAAGGTAGTTAAAAAGCTCCTCGGTGGCAAGGCCGCGGGGGTGGATGAGCTCCGTCCGGAGTTCCTTAAGGCTCTGGATGCTGTGGGGCTGTTTTAGTTGACAAGACTCTGCAACATCGCATGGACATCAGGGGCGGTACCTCTGGATTGGCAGACCGGGGTGGTGGTTCCTCTCTTTAAGAAGGGGAACCGGAGGGTGTGTTCCAACTATCGTAGATCACACTCCTCAGCCTTCCCGTTAAGGTCTATTCATGTGTACTGGAGAGGAGGAACCTCGGATCCAGGACGAACAGTGTGGTTTTCGTCCTGGTCGTGGAACGGTAGACCAGCTCTATACTCTCGGCAGGGTCCTTGAGTGTGCATGGGAGTTTGTCCAACCAGTCTACATGTGCTTTGTGGACTTGGAGAAGACATTCGACCGTGGCCACCCCGGGAAGTCCTGTGGGGAGTGCTCAGAGAGTATGGGGTATCGGCATGTCTGATTGTGGCGGGTCGCTCCCTGTATGATCAGTGTCAGAGCTTGGTCCGCATTGCCAGCAGTAAGTCGGA
Source organism: Entelurus aequoreus (assembly GCF_033978785.1). Classification (NCBI taxonomy): domain Eukaryota; kingdom Metazoa; phylum Chordata; class Actinopteri; order Syngnathiformes; family Syngnathidae; genus Entelurus; species Entelurus aequoreus. The sequence continues at coordinate 200,185 of NW_026907998.1, forward strand.
CCCCTTTCCAGTGAGGGTTGGACCGGAGTCCAACCCTCGTGTTGGCTGCCCTTAGTCACCAAATGTGTTCATAAATTTTATGGACAGAATTTCTAGGCGCAGTCATGGCGTTGAGGGGATCCGGTTTGGTGGCTGCAGGATTAGGTCTCTCCTTTTTGCAGATGATGTGGTCCTTATGGCTTTAACTGGCCAGGATCTTCAGCTCTCATTGGATTGGTTCGCAGCCGAGTGTGAAGCGACTGGGATGAGAATCAGCACCTCCAAGTCCGAGGTTCTCGCCCGGGAAAGGGTGGAGTGCCATTTCGAGGTTGGGCAGGAGATCTTGCCCCAAGTGGATGAGTTCAAGTACCTGGAGTCTTGTTCATGAGTGAGGGAAGAGTGGATCGTGAGATGCACAGGCTGGCGGCCGAAATGAGTTTTCTCCGCTGGGTGGCGGGTCTCTCCCTTACTGTAAGAATTTTCACCGTTTAATTACAGTAACCTACTGGCAGCTAATGGTTCCAGTATAAAACTGTTTTTCTACAGCACACATACTGTGATTTATCACTACAGTTTATTACTGTAAAAAGTAACACAGTACTGTGCTGTATCAAATATACGCTTCACAGCATAATACTGTCATCTGTTTAGCGGCATTACACTGTTATTTTAGTGTATCTACTGTAATATCCATTAACAGTTAATTACAGTAAAATAATTGTAAGCACTATAGACTGAGCTTTACAGTATAATGCCACTAGAAGTTAATGAGTTGAACTTTTAATTTTTCAAAATCAAAACCCCTGCAATCTGCTGGCATAAAAATGACTGGAGAAATGGCCTTGCAAGATTATGTTTTTATTAACCAATTATTTTAAAGTGCATCAAATACATTCAATGTACATTTAGTGCATTCTTCTTATTTTCAGTAAAGCATTTTAACATTTATAACATGTCCACTTAATTTCTAACTGGAGACAAAACACTGAACACGAGTCCAGTGTTTAGTTGTCGGCTACATAAAGCCCCACTCAAAGTCTGTGAGATGTTTTATAAGGGTGGCTACGTGAGGATTTACAGTTGCTGCCTTTTTCTGGACCAGCTTCCCGGTCTTCTTGGACACCACCTTTCCCTGGCTAGCCTTTGTTCCCCTCTCAGGGTTAACGCCAATGAATCGCCTAAAAAAGAGAGAAAGCATATTAGATATTCTGTTGTGATTGAAGATTACTTGTAGTCGATACAGAACCCCCCTCACATTGTTATTTAGGAATATGCACTGCACAAATATTAATATCAATTTTAGGATATGTGTGAGCCTATACCATAACCACAGCTGTAGATGAGTGAATGCTCTAAAACCCATTAAGACAAATTCAGAGAGGAAGACAATGCTAAAGCCTCCCCAACCCCTCTCTCTATTCATGTTTTCTTTCCATCTACGGGACCGTGTATTTACGCTGATGTTTCCTGCTTTCACCCATTTAACATATCGTTACCTGCTCATTACCTATCTTCTCTGCATCCTGGGGTCACACTGGTGCATCTTGCCTTTACCCATTCAACATATCTTTACCTGCACATTACCTACCTTCTCTGCATAGTGTGGTCACGCTGGTGCTTTCTACCTTTACCCATTCAACATATCTTTACCTGCACATTACATACCTTCTCTATATCCTGGAGTCAAGCTGGTGTTTCCTGCCTTCACCCATTCAACATATCTTTACCTGCACATTACCTACCTTCCCTGCATCCTTGGGTCACACTGGTGCTTCTTTCTTTCACCATACAACATATCTTCACCTGCACATACCTACCTTGTCTGCATGGCCTCGACCACACCTGCGCTTCCTTCTTTCACCCATTCAACATACCTTCACCCGCACATTACCTACCTTCCCTGCATAGTGGGGTCACACTGGTGCTTCCTGCCTTTACCCATTCAACATATCTTCACCCGCACATTACCTACTTGCTCTGCATTCTCGGGTCAAGCTGGTGCTTCCTGCCATCATCCAGTCAACATGTCTTTACCTGCAAATTATCTACTTTTTCTGCATCCTGGGGTCAAACAGGTGCTTCCTTCTTTGACCCAGTCAACATATCTTTACCTGCACATTACCTACCTTCTCTGTATCCTAGAGTCAAACTGGTGCTTCGGTCCCTAATAAGAAGGTCCACAAAGGAACAGAAGAGTCATTGATTTAAGGCACACAATTGGGGAAATGACAAGTCAAATTCCTGAACAGAGGTGAGAAATATAAAATAAAATATCTTAACAGTATTTTAACAGTATCAAGAGGATTTACCTTTGAACAAATTCCAATGTCCGAGGACCTTCCTCTTGGTATTCCAAGTTGAACACATAGTATGTGGCAAGAAGGGCAGCAAGCCCTGAGATTAAGCTAGGTTGGACGCCTTTGCAGATGACATCACCTTCCATGCTGATCATCCAACGTTTTATTGTGACTTTGTCACCAGCAACTGGTACAGTCAAGAAATGCAGTTTATGTTCCTAAACAGTATCCAATATGGGTAGCATTTTAAAAGTATTTGGAATGGCCACCTCACTCGCTCTCTCTTTCCTCTGTTTACATCTAGTCTCCTAAGGCAGTGGTTCTCAAATGGGGGTACGCATACTCCTGGGGGTACTTGAAGGTATGCCAAGGGGTACGTGAGATTTTTTTTTGAATATTCTAAAAATAGCAACAATTCAAAAATCCTTTATAAATATATTTATTGAATAATACTTCGACAAAATATGAATGTAAGTTCATAAACTGAACAACTAATCAAGTAGGCTATTCCATTCATTACCATAAAGCCAGAGTTTCCCCCATGCCATGATGGTTTGACCCTACCTGGCGGTGCCACACGGCACCAACTGTCAATCAACTATCCATGTAGAAAACAATGGAGGCTTGGTTAAAGCGTAGTGGACATGTTCCATAAATATTGATGTTAAAGATTTCTTTTTTTGTGAAGAAATGTTGAGAATGAAGTTCATGAATCCAGATGGATCTCTATTACAATCCCCAAAGAGGGCACTTTAAGTTGATTACTTCTATGTGTAAAAATCTCTATTTATAATTGAATCACTTGGTTTTTTTTCAACAAGTTTTTAGTTATTTTTATATCTTTTTTTCCAAATAGTTCAAGAAAGACCACAACAAATGAGCAACATTTTGCACTGTTATACAATTTAATAAATCAGAAACTGATGACATAGTGCTGTATTTTACTTCTTTATCTCTTTTTTTCAACCAAAAATGCTTTGCTCTGATTAGGGGGTACTTGAATTTAAAAAATGTTCACAGGGGTACATCACTGAAAAAAGGTTGAGAACCAAAGGCAGTGGTTCTCAACCTTTTTTCAGTGCTGTGAACATTTTTTTAATGCAAGTAGACCTCCATGTCTTCATAACAGGAATATCCTGAATCCTCAAGTTGCATATCACAATAGTCATCATCAGTGTTAATAACACAAGAGCTGCTTGGATTTGCTGTTGATCAAGTCAAACTTCGTTCAGTGTAGCCGTAGTGCTTCCTTGACACGTGCGATGTGAAAGTAGACTTAACTGTAAATCTTTTTTCACATTGACTGAAGGGGCACGTAACTGTCCTGCCTTCGGTAATATGACTTTTCAAATGCAGGAGAAGGGCCCGTATATCATCGCACTTCGCGCTACATGAGACAATATTACAAGGTAAACCTTCTGCGCTATACATATCAGTCCTACTCTTGCCATATTTATGACGACGGCTGTGAGTTTTGAAGGCTGAGAAGTTGGAAAAAACTCTTGTGCATTTAGGGAAAGCACACTTAAACGATGCATTAGGCATACAACTATGACTTCGCATGTGTCTAACATACGCAAATACATTGCTGCAAGTCGTAGCACATATGTTGCAAGTTATCATCTTTTATGATGACTATGACAAAAAAGAAGAAAACTTAGCTAGCTAGCATGCGGCGGTACATGCGCGTGGTCAACGATAGTGTCTGTGATGCTGACTGTGACGCTATGTCATTTCGGACTTTATAAATATATATATAAAGTAATTCAAACAGAAAATGACACATCAAGGTACAAGTGACTCTTACCTTGTTATCAAAAACACACGATGCAGTAGGATGGATTTAGCAGGGTCGGCCAGGTGAAATGAAGCTCGGTTGGACGAATTGTGGGCGGACCCAAGAAACAAGTCTGAAAAATACTGAATTACACTGTAGGTTTTACAGTAACTTACTGCTGGTCGATATTTTTTGAAAAATGCAACAACATTTACAGTACTTAACTGCATTTAAGAAGAACATGATAGGTTGATTGGCAACACTAAATTGGCCCTAGTGTGTGAATGTGAGTGTGAATGTTGTCTGTCTACCGGTATCTGTGTTGGCCCTGCGATGAGGTGGCGACTTGTCCAGGGTGTACCCCGCCTTCCGCCTGATTGTAGCTGAGATAGGCTCCAGCGCCCCCCGCGACCCCGAAGGGAATAAGCGGTAGAAAATGGATGGATGGATGGAGTATATAACTGTAATTTTATTTTTTATTTTTACAGTATTTTTTTACAGTGAAGGTCATGGGTGTCAAACTCTGGCCCGTGGGCCAAATTTGGCCCAACGTGTAATTTGACTTGGCCCTTGAGGCAATATCAAATTAACACTAAAGCTGGACCTTCGATTATACATTGCGGCAGTGCCGCTACTTCTAATACTTGCCAACCCTCCCGGGAGTGACTCCAGCACTCCTCCCGAATTTTTTTTTTTTTTCCAGCTAGTCAAACGAGTGCCGGCCCAGTTTCATGTCAGTGCAGCTTCTGCACCCACACACAATTGAATGCAATGCATACTTCATCAACAGCGATACAGGTTACACTGACGGTAGCCAAATAAAAAACTTTAACACTTTTAGAAATATACGCCACACTGTGAATCCACACCAAACAAGAATGACAAACACATTTTGGGAGAACATCCGCACCGTAACACAACATAAACACAACACAACAAATACCCAGAACCCTTTGTAGCACTAAATCTTCCGAGACGCTAAAAGGTGTGTGTGTGTGGGGGGGGGGAGGTTTGGTGGTAGCGGGGGTGTATTTTGTAGCGTCCCGAAAGAGTTAGTGCTGCAAAAGATTCTGGGTATTTGTTCTTTTGTGTTTATGTTGTGTTACGGTGCGGATGTTCTCCCGAAAAGTGTTTTTTATTTTTGTTTGGTGTGGGTTCACAGCGTGGCGTATATTTCTAACAGTGTTAAAGTTTTTTATACTGGCACCCTCAGTGTAACCTGTATCGCTGTTGATGAAGTATGCGTTGCATTCATTTGTGTATGCGTGCTGTAGCTGCACATATCTTGTGACTGGGTCTGAATGATGTTAGAATTGGGTGTACGAGATATGACTGTTGAACATCTTGTTCGATAATGAAAGTTGCCTCAGCTCAAAGCCTGAGCCCCGACATTAAAGAACTAGCATCTAAAAAAAGATGCCAGGTATCTGGCTTGGGCACATCAAATTAGATCAGTGTGTTGCAAACTGAGCAGTTTAAAGTCCTGAATGGTTGTTTTATTCATTGTTATTTTATTTTCAAATTTATTAGCCTGTGGATAAAGTTAATGTTGATATTTACCTCAGAAGGCTGCAAATAGAAAAGAGGCATTCAATTTGTATTTAAATTATATTTGATATGCAATTGATATTTTTTAATTATTATTATTATTATTTGAAACTCCATTTTGCATGTCACTATAAAGTTATATAAGCCTTGCTTGTTCAATATTCAATGCAAAACGTTTTTGGGTCCCTATTAAAAGGTTAATTTGTTCAACCTTGGCCCGCGGCTTTGTTCAGTTTTAAACTTTGGCCCACTCTGTATTTGAGTTTGACACCCCTGGTGAAGGTGAAGCTCTGTCATCCTGGAGGCCACGGGGAAGACCCAGGACACATTGGGAACACTATGTCTCCCGGCTGGCCTGGGAACGCCTCGGGATCCCCTGAGAAAAGGTCCTAGGTGAGGGATCAGACAAAGAGCAGCTCAAAGACCTTTATGAAAAGTACAAATCGAGGACCTAGATTTTTTCTCGCCCAGGCGCAGGTCACCGTGGCTCCCCTGTGGAGCCAGGCGCAGAGGTGGGGCACGATGGCGAGCGACTGGTGGCCGGGCCTGTCTCCATGGGGCCCTGCCGGGCTCATTTCGAAGAGGCAACGTGGGTCAACCCTCCAATGGGCTCACCACTCATGGGCCCATTGAGGTCATAGAGGTCGGATGCAGTGTGAACTGGGCGGCAGCCGAAGGCAGGGCACTTGGCAGTCCGATTATCGGCTACATAAGCTCGCTCTTGGGAAGTGGAACGTCACCTCGCTGGGAGGGAAAGAGCCTAAGCTGGTGCGCGAGGTGAAGAAGTTCCGGCTAGATATAGTTGGACTCACTTCGACGCACAGCAAGGGCTCTGGAACCTGTTCTCTCAAGAGGGGCTGGACTCTCTTCCACTCTGGCGTTGCAAGCAATGAGAGGCTGGGGTGGCAATTGTTGTTGCTCAAAGCCTGCACGTTGGACTTTAACCCATTAGACGAGATGGTAGCTTCCCTCCGCCTTCGGGTTGGGTGACGGGTCCTGACTGTTGTTTGTGTTTACGCACCAAACAGCAGCTCAGAGTACCCACTCTTTTTGGATTCCCTTGAGGGAGTACTGGAGAGTGCTCCCTCAAGTGTTCCAGAGCCCTTGCTGGTGCGCGAGGTGAAGAAGTTCCGGCTAGATATAGTTGGACTCACTTCGACGCACAGCAAGGGCTCTGGAACCTGTTCTCTCAAGAGGGGCTGGACTCTCTTCCACTCTGGCGTTGCAAGCAATGAGAGGCTGGGGTGGCAATTGTTGTTGCTCAAAGCCTGCACGTTGGACTTTAACCCATTAGACGAGATGGTAGCTTCCCCCCGCCTTCGGGTTGGGTGACGGGTCCTGACTGTTGTTTGTGTTTACGCACCAAACAGCAGCTCAGAGTACCCACTCTTTTTGGATTCCCTTGAGGGAGTACTGGAGAGTGCTCCCTCGGGTGATTCCCTTGTTCTGTTGGGAGACTTCAATGCTCATGTTGGCAAGGACAGTGAAACCTGGAGAGTCGTGATTGGGAAAAATGGCCACCCGGATCTGAACCCAAGTGGTGCTTTGTTATTGGACTTTTGTGCTCGTCACGGATTGTCCATAACAAACACAATGTTCAAACATAAGGAAGAACTTTAAACATGTCACGAGGGAGGTGCTGGACATTGAGTCTGAGTGGACCACGTTCCGTGCCTCTCTTGTCGAGCCTGCTGATTGGAGCTGTGGCCTCAAGGTGTTTGGTGCCTGTCGTGGCGGTAATCCTAGAACTCGCTGGTGGCCACCAGCAGGGAGGGATGCCGTCAAGCTGAAGAAAGAGCCTATCGGGTCCTTTTGGCTCATGGGACTCCAGAGGCAGCGGGCATACCGACAGGCCAAGCAGTGCCTGGGGAGTCTGTGGTGGACTCTCCTATTTCTGGGGCTTAGGTTGCCTAGGTAGTTAAAAAGCTCCTCTGTGGCAAGGCCCCGGTGGTGGATGAGTTCCTTAAGGCTCTGGATACTGTGGGGCTGTCTTGGTTGACAAGACTCTGCAACATCGCGTGAACATTGGGGGTGGTACCTCTGGATTGGCACACCGGGGTGGTGGTTCCTCTCTTTAAGAAGGGGAACCGGAGGGTGTGTTCCAACTATCGTGAAACACACTCCTCAGCCTTCCCGGTAAGGTCTATTCATGTGTACTGGAGAGGAGGAAACTCGGATCCAGGACGAACAGTGTGGTTTTCGTCCTGGTCGTGGAACGGTAGACCAGGTCTATACTCTCGGCAGGGTCCTTGAGTGTGAAGCGACTGGGATGAGAATCAGCACCTCCAAGTCCAAGTCCATGGTTCTCGCGCAGGAAAGGGTCGAGTGCCATCTCCAGGTTGGGGAGGAGATCTTTCCCCAAGTGGAGGAGTTCAAGTACCAACAAGTCTTGTTCACGAGTGAGGATAGAGTGGATCGAGAGATCCACAGGCGGTTTGGTGCGGCGTCTTCAGTATTGAGGACGCTATATCGATCCGTTGTGGTGAAGAAGGAGCTGAGCCAGAAGGAAAAGCTCTCAATTTACCGTCGATCTACGTTCCCAGCTTTGGGTTATGACCGAAAGGACAAGCGGCCGAAATGCGTTTCCTCTGCCGGGTGGTGGGTCTCTACCTTAGAGACAGGGTGAGAAGCTCTGTCATCCGGGAGGAACTCAAAGTAAAGCCGCTGCTCCTCCACATTGAGAGGAGCCATGAGGTGGTTCGGGCATCTGCTCAGGATGCCACCCGAACGCCTCTAGGGAGGTGTGGCAGGAGGCCACGGGGAAGACCTAGGACACATTGGAAAGACTATGTCCCCGGCTGGCCTGGGAACGCCTCGGAATACCCCGAGAAGAGCTGGACGAAGTGGCTGGGGAGAGGGAAGTCTGGGATTTTCTGCTCAGGCTGCTGCCCCCGCAACCCGACCTCGGATAAGCGGAAGAAAATGGATGGATTTAGAATGACAGTTATACTGTCAGATTGAGTACAAAAACTAACTAAACCTTACACAATATAATGTTTCGCGGTCAGGCTTAGGCCTGACAGGGAAAAGGACGACCCTGCCATGCAGAGTCCAACAGGATATGGAGGGTATGGCATGGAGGGGGGGTGTACCTGGGACGCTAGGTACATCGTTGAGCCCTCTGGAGACGTCGTGGGCTTCAATCAACGAAACGTCGATGAAGCAGGGTGCCCACCTGAAGACCCCAATGACATACTTACCCTCCCTTTCACCACTCCACACCGACTGCTACCGTCAAGATTGTTCCTACTTACCAAAGGGATTGAAACATCTAGTTCTATTTGCTTTACTGATCTTCTGGAAGAAAAACCCAGTGACTGTTGTGAAAGGGCAGCTGACAACAAGGGAAAGACCTTGTGACAGCTTGGAGAGACAGCTGACAGGAGGAAATAGACCCCAACGGGGCTGTTATGGGCTAGCTACCCACAGCAGCAGGCTCCGTCACCCTATTAGGGCACAAGAGCCACCATATCTGGCTACAGAAAGTTCAAGAAGAAGAATACCCCTAGAGTCTGCGAGAGCAGGGGCGCAAGAAGACTCACAGGCTGATCTCCCGGTAACGACCCTTGGAATGGACACGACAATGAATGAAGGTAGTAGTAATACTCTTGAGAAACCAGCAGTTGGACATGTTCTTCAGATGTGTGTGTGTGGATGGGCTAAAGTAACATCAACCCATGGTCTTAAAGTTCACCAAGGGCGGAAGAAATGCCTGAAAACCCCTAACCCAGGGCCCCGCATTGACCGGCTTCTGTTAAGAAGAAGGTTAAATCAGTCGGATGAAACTCAGCGGCAGGAAGAAACCCACAGTCCGCAGAGCATCAGCACCCCGCAGGATGAGGAGGAAGCATCAGGCAGAACCACCAGTCCAAGACCATACCCAGTACACCGCAAAAAGGAAAACATGCAAGGACGTAAGCCGTTGGTGAAATGGCCAAAGTCTAACAGCAAGGAGTGGGAAACCATCAACATAGACTTAAGCCTTATCCTAAGTAACATCAAAGGATCAGCCGAAAAGAAGCTGGAGAAGATGGGTGACCTAATCTACAGCTACGGAGAGAAGAGATGTGGAGTGAAGGAAAAAGTCAGAAAGGAAGACATGCTTCCCGCCCCCAAATCTCGTCGGCTTCAAGAAATCCATCTACTTGTAAAAGAAAGGCGACAGCTAAGGAAGGTGTGGAGAAAGGCAACAGCAGAAGAAAGGGAAGGCATCGACCTCCTTCAAGAGGAATTAAAACAGAGGCTCTCAAAACTCCGTCGAGCGGAAAGCCTAAGGATGCGTCGGAAGAAGAAAGAAAAAGCCAGAACCGACTTCTACAAAGACCCCTTTAAATTTGTGAAAGGGATTTTCACAAAAGAGAAGAGTGGATCTCTGAAAACATCAAAAGACCAGGTTGAAGAATATCTGAGAACCATCTATACTGATGAGAAGAAACATGAACCGGTCATTGTCCCCACTGACATCCCTCCTATATCACCCGCACAACATCAGGTTGATGTCAGCCCTCCCAAGCTGAGCGAGGTGAAGCAGGCAGTAAAAAAGGCAAGATCGGCATCTGCCCCAGGCCCTAATGGTGTTTCGTATAGTGTCTACAAGAACGCTCCGGAGGTTCTGAAATTCCTGTGGAAAAACATGAGAGTGGTGTGGGACAAGCAGATCATCCCGAAAGCCTGGCGAAGAGCGGGAGGAGTGCTTATCCCAAAAGAAAAGAACTCGACCACCATTGAACAGTTTCGCCAAATAAACCTTCTGAACATCGAAGGCAAGATTTTCTTCAGCGTATTGGCACAGCGACTAACAGAGTATCTGAAGCAAAACCACTTCATTGATACATCAATCCAAAAGGCTGGCATAGCAGGCTTCTCTGGATGCCTCGAACATAACAGCATCTTATGGCATCAAATCCAGACTGCGAAAAAAGAAGGAAAAGATCTTCATGTCTTGTTCCTTGATCTGGCCAACGCCTATGGATCAGTCCCTCATTCATTGCTGTGGACTGCCTTTGAATTCTTCCAAGTGCCAACTACAATCACAAATCTCGTAAAACACTATTTCCAGGATTTGCAGTTTTGCCTCACAACATCAGGCTTCACCACAAAGTGGCAATCTCTGGAAGTAGGCATCATGGCTGGGTGCACCATCTCCCCATTGGCCTTTACGATGGCAATGGAAATCATTATTAGAGCATCGAAATGGGTGGTTGGAGGAGAACGACTACAATGTGGTCAGAGATTACCACCAATTCGAGCCTATATGGACGATATAACAACACTCACAACAACTGTCCCCTGCACCAAGAGACTGCTGGAGAAACTTCATTCAAATATAACATGGGCACGGATGAAGTTAAAGCCCAGCAAGTGCAGAAGTATCTCCATTGTGAAAGGCCAAGTCACAGACCAGAGATTTCATGTCAGCGGAACACCAGTACCAACTGTTTCAGAAATGCCAGTAAAGAGCTTGGGAAGGTGGTACGACGCAAGGCTCAAAGACACCGAACAGTTTGAGCAACTAAAAAAGGATACCATCACTTACATGGATTGCATCAATAAAACCTTGTTGCCAGGAAAACTTAAGTTGTGGTGTTTTCAATTTGGCATACTCCCAAGACTCTTGTGGCCTTTAACTGTGTACGAAATCCCCATCACCAAGGTTGAAAAATTGGAACGTGTGATAAGCACACAGCTGAAACAGTGGCTTGGAGTTCCAAGATGCTTCAGTTCTATTGGACTATATGGGCATGGCAAATTGGAATTACCAATCTCAGGACTGGTGGAAGAATTCAAATGCACCAAAGCAAGGCTGGTCATGACGCTAACTGAAACTGAGGATGCAGTCATTCGAACAGCGGCCCCCCGAGTAACAGCGGGAAGGAAGTGGATTCCATCAGAAGCTGTTCAGAGTGCAAAGTCTGCTCTTCAATTCAGAGATGTGGTTGGGCAAGTACAGCATGGGAGAGCAGGGCTCGGGCTCATCCCAAAACCTCCCCTATGGCACAAAGCAACATCAGAGCAGAAGAGGCGGCTAGTAGTAGAGGAAGTCAGGAGACAGGAGGAGGGAGAGCGACATGCTAAAGCCGTCTCAATGGCCAAGCAGGGGAGATGGACCAACTGGGAAAGCCTGGAGAAGAAAAAGCTCAACTGGTATGACATCTGGCAGATGGAGGGAGCACGACTGAGTTTTATCATCAGAGCCACGTACGACCTGCTACCGTCCCCTATAAATCTGAAAACCTGGTACGGAGAAGATCCCGCCTGTTCCCTGTGTCAAGTACCTGCATCTCTAAGGCATATCCTATCAGGGTGTACTATAAGTCTCACCCAAGGACGCTATACTTGGCGGCATAACCAAGTACTCAGAGAGCTTGCATCAACACTGGAACAGAGGCGAACCACCACAAACAATCTCCCACTAACACCAGCAGGAAAGGTCCACTTCACACAATTTGTACCAGCTGGCAAACATCAAGAGTGTCAAACAACACCAAATAATGCAAGCATCCTGCAGTCGGCTCGAGATTGGAAATTTGAAGTGGACCTTGATAAAAAGCTTGTGTTTCCCCCAGAAATAATGGCTACAACACTCCGGCCAGACATGGTCCTGTGGTCTCCAACAGCAAAACTGGCTTATGTCGTGGAACTGACAGTACCATGGGAAGAAGGGGTTGAAGAGGCTTACGAAAGGAAAAAAACCAAATATTCTGACCTGGCAGCTGAAGCATCCCAGAACGGCTGGAAGACCAGCATTTTCCCAGTAGAGGTGGGATGCAGGGGATTTATTGCCACATCTACCATCAGTCTGTTGAGAAAAATGGGGGTGAAAGGACGCTCCCTCCAACAGACTATCAAGTCCATGTCAAGAGCTGCCGAAAAAGCCAGCAACTGGCTCTGGATTAAGCGCAAGGACCCCAATTGGGCAGTAAAATGAGAGACAATGGTATGCGGTCAGGCTTAGGCCTGACTCAGGGAAAAGGACGACCCTGCCATGCAGAGTCCAACAGGATATGGAGGGTATGGCATAGAGGGGGGTGTACCTGGGACGCTAGGTACATCGTTGAGCCATCTGGAGACGTCGTGGGCTTCAATCAACGAAACGTCGATGAAGCAGGGTGCCCACCTGAAGACCCCAATGACATACTTACCCTCCCTTTCACCACTCCACACCGACTGCTACCGTCAAGATTGTTCCTACTTACCAAAGGGATTGAAACATCTAGTTCTATTTGCTTTACTACTAGTAAAACTCACAAAGATACATATCTCCAGGCATTATTAGCCATTTTGCATGTGTGGTTTAGGAGTTATGTTTAAATAAATAACTGTCAGATTGAGTGTGACAGTAAACTGTCATAGTGAGTAAAACCCTTATTTTGCATTTGCAAACCTTACAAAAACAACTAAATCTAGTTAAACTCACACAGATACAATAATACAGGCATTTTTAGACACAATGCATGTTTGGTTTTAGAGTTATGTTTATATAACTTTCATATTTAGTATGACAGTTATACTGTCATATTGAATAAAAACAAAAACTAACTTGTGTCTTTGTAAACCTTACAAAATACCATTTTTCTAGTAAAACTAACTAAGATACATGCTCCAGGCATTATTAGCTATTTTGCATGTGTTGTTTGAGTTATGTTTAAATAACTGTCATATTGAGTGTGGCGTTATACTGTCATATTGAGTTAAAAAAATCTAACTTGTGTCTTTGCAAACCTTACAAAAGAAAATGTTTCTAGCAACACTCACAAAGATAATTTTTTTCACGCTATTAGACATGTTTCCAAGGAGTTATAATTAAATAACTTTCATATTGAGTGTTAAAGTTATAATGTCATTATGTGTAAAACCTAATTTTTGTATTTGCAAACCTTACAAAAACAATTGATTCTAGTAAAACTTACATAAATTCAATATTACAGGCATTTTTAGACAATTCACATGTTTGGTTTAAAAATTGTGTTTGAATACATTTGTATTGCTTTTTTCGCATTATCTCAGGATTCTAAGATCATTACTTAAATATTGAGTAAAACACTACTTTTTGTTTTTGCAAACCTTACAAACCCACATGAATACATTATTATAAGCAATTTTAGACATGACACACGTTTGGTTCTGGAGTTATGTTTATATAACTTTTATATTTAGTATGACTGTTATACTGTCATATTGAATAAAAAAAAAACTAGCTTGTGTCTTTGCAAACTTTACAAAAGATCATTTTTCTAGTAAAACTAACAACGTTACATGTCTCCAGGCATTATGAGCCATTTTGCATGGGTTGTTTAGGAATGATCTTTAAATACATTTTTATTGCTTTTTTCGCATTATTTAGGATTCTAAAATCCTTACTTTCATATTGAGGAAAAAACTACTTTTTGTTTTTGCAAAACTTACAAACTCACATAAATACATTATTATAGGCAATTTTAGACATGACACACGTTTGGTTCTGGAGTTATGTTTATATAACTTTCATATTTAGTATGACTGTTATACTGTCATATTGAATAAGAAAAAACTAGCTTGTGTCTTTGCAAACTTTGCAAAAGATAATTTTTCTAGTAAAACTAACAAAGATATATGTCTCCAGGCATTATTACCCATTTTGCATGGGTTGTTTAGGAATTATGTTTAAATACATTTTTATTGCTTTTTTTGCATTATCTCAGGATTTTAAGATCATTACTTTCATATTGAGTAAAAAACTACTTTTTGTTTTTGCAAACCTTACAAACTCACATTAATACATTATTACAGGCATTTTTAGACATGACACATGTTTGGTTTTGGAGTTATGTTCATATGACTTTCATATTTAGTATGACTGTTATAGTGTCATATTGAATTAAAAAAAACTAGTTTGTGTCTTTGCAAACTTTACAAAATATACATTTCCTGGTAAAACTAACAAAGATACATGTCTCCAGGCATTATTACCCTTTTTGCCTGGGTAGTTTAGGAGTTATGTTTAAATACATTTTTATTGCTTTTTTCGCATTATCTCAGGATTCCAAGATCATTACTTTCATATTGAGTAAAAAACTACTTTTTGTTTTTGCAAACCTTACAAACTCACATAAATACATTATTACAGGCATTTTTAGACATGACACATGTTTGGTTTTGGAGTTATGTTCATATAACTTTCATATTTAGTATGACTGTTATACTGTCATATTGAATAAAAAAAAAACTAGCTTGTGTCTTTGCAAACTTTACAAAAGATCATTTTACTAGTAAAACTAACAAAGATACATGTCTCCAGGCATTATTACCCATTTTGCATGGGTTGTTTAGGAATTATGTTTAAATACATTTTTATTGCTTTTTTCGCATTATCTCAGGATTTTAAGATCATTACCTTCATATTGAGTAAAAAACTACTTTTTGTTTTTGCAAACCTTACAAACTCACATAAATACATTATTAGAGGCATTTTTAGACATGACACATGTTTGGTTTTGGAGTTATGTTCATATAACTTTTATTTTTAGTATGACTGTTAAACTGTCATATTGAATAAAAAAAAACTAGCTTGTGTCTTTGCAAACTTTACAAAAGATCATTTTTCTAGTAAAACTAACAAAGATAAATGTCTCCAGGCATTACTACCCATTTTGCATGGGTTGTTTAGGAATTATGTTTAAATACATTTTTATTGCTTTTTTCGCATTATCTCAGGATTTTAAGATCATTACTTTCATATTGAGTAAAAAACTACTTTTTGTTTTTGCAAACCTTACAAACTCACATAAATACATTATTACAGGCATTTTTAGACATTACACATGTTTGGTTTTGGAGTTATGTTCATATGACTTTCATATGTAGTATGACTGTTATACTGTCTTATTGAATAAAAACAACTATCTTGTGTCTTTGCAAACTTTACAAAAGATCATTTTTCTAGTAAAACTAACAAAGATACATGTCTCCAGGCATTATTACCCATTTTGCATGGGTTGTTTAGGAATTATGTTTAAATAAATTTTTATTGCTTTTTTCGCATTATCTCAGGATTCTAAGATCATTACTTTCATATTGAGTAAAAAACTACTTTTTGTTTTTGCAAACCTTACAAACTCACATAAATACATTATTACAGACATTTTTAGACATGACACATGTTTGGTTTTGGAGTTATGTTTATATAACTTTTATATTTAGTATGACTGTTACACTGTCATATTGAATTAAAAAAAACTAGCTTGTGTCTTTGCAAACTTTACAAAAGATCATTTTTCTAGTAAAACTAACAAAGATACATGTCTCCAGGCATTATTACCCATTTTGCATGGGTTTTTTAGGAATTATGTTTAAATACATTTTTATTGCTTTTTTCGCATTATCCCAGGATTCTAAGATCATTACTTTCATATTGAGTAAAAAACTACTTTTTGTTTTTGCAAACCTTACAAACTCACATTAATACATTATTACAGGCATTTTTAGACATGACACATGTTTGGTTTTGGAGTTATGTTTATATAACTTTCATATTTAATATGACTGTTATACTGTCATATTGAATAAAAAAAAAACTGGCTTGTGTCTTTGCAAACTTTACAAAAGATCATTTTCCCAGTAAAACTAACAAAGATACATGTTTCCAGGCATTATTAGCCATTTTGCATATGTTGTTTAGGAGTAATGTTTAAATACATTTGTATTGCTTTTTTCGCATTATCTCAGGATTTTAAGAACATTACAGTCATATTGAGTAAAAAAACTACTTTTTGTGTTTGCAAGATTTAAATAAGCATGTGTTTCGAGTAAAACGGCCAAGGATGCATTATTTCAGGCATTATTAGCCATTTTTCATGTGTGGTTTGAGTTATGGTTAAATAACTGTCATATACTGTCAGTTATGACATAGTAAGTAAAACCTAAATTATGTATTTGCAAACTTTACAAAATCATTTAAATCTAGTAAAACTCACATGGATTCAATATTACAGACATTTTTAGACATTTTGCATATTTGGTTTAGGAATTATGTTGGAATCATTTTTTTTAATATGTTCGTATTTTCTCAGAATTTTAGAACATTACTGTCATATTGAGTAAAGAAATAATTTTTGTGTTTGCAAGCCTTAAAAAAACATATGTTTCGAGTAAAACTTACAAGAATGCATTATTTCAGGCATTGTTAATCATTTTTCATGTGTAGTTTAAGAGTTATGTTTAAATAACTGTCATATTGAGTGTGGCAGTTATACTGTCATATTGAGTAAAAAAAACTAACCTGTCTTTGCAAACCTTACAAAAGAAAATGTTTCTAGTAACACTCACAAAGATACATTTTTTCACGCATTATTAGACATGTTTCATGTGTGGTTAGGAGTTATAAATAAATAATTGTCATATTGAGTGTTACAGTTTTAATGTCATTATGTGTAAAACCTAATTTTTGTATTTGCAAACCTTACAAAAACAATTGATTCTAGTAAAACTTATATAGATTCAATATTACAGGATTTTTTAGACATTTTACATGTTTGGTTTAAATGTTTGAATACATTTGTATTGCTTTTTTCGCATTATCTCAGGATTCTAAGAACATTACTTTCATATTGAGTAAAAAACTACTTTTTGTTTTTGCAAACCTTACAAACTCACATAAATACATTATTACAGGCATTTTTAGACATGACACATGTTTGGTTTTGGAGTTATGTTTATATAACTTTCATATTTAGTATGACTGTTATACTGTCATATTGAATAAAAAAACTAGCTTGTGTCTTTGATATCTTTACAAAAGATCATTTTTTTAAACTAACAACGTTACATGTCTCCCTAGGCATTATTAGCCATTTTGCATGTGTTGTTTAGGAGTTAGGTTTAAATACATTTGTATTGCTTTTTTCCCATTATCTCAGGGTTCTAAGAACATTACAGTCAAGTAAAAAACTACTTTTTGTGTTTGCAAAATATAAAACTCAGTAAAACTCCCAATGATTCATTATTTCAGGCATTATTAGCCATTTTTTTGTGAGGTTTATGAGTTATGTTTAAATAACTGTCATATTGAGTGTGATTTTGTCATTGTGAGTAAAACCTAATTTTTGTATTTGCAAACCTTACAAAAACAACCGATGGTTTTGGAGTTATATTTATATAACCTGCTTTCTGAGCCGCCACCTTTGTGGTTTGCGTGTCCCACTGATCCAGGACAAACAGGTCCTAGGTGAGGGATCAGACAAAGAGCAGCTCAAAGACCTTTATTAAAAGTACAATTGAGGACCTAGATTTTTTCTCGCCCGGACGCAGGTCACCGTGGCTCCCCTGTGGAGCCAGGCCCAGAGGTGTGGCACGATGGCGATTGACGGGCCTGTCCCCATGGGGCCCAGCCGTGCTCAGCTCGGCTGGGTCATAGAGGGTGCAGTGTGAGCTGGGCGGCAGCCGAAGGCAGGGCACTTGGTGGTCCGATTATCGGCTACATAAGCTGGCTCTTGGGACATGGAACGTCACCTCGCTGGGAGGGAAGGAGCCTGAGCTGGTGCTTGAGGTGGAGACGTTCCCGGCTAGATATAGTTGGACTCACAGCAAGGGCTCTGGAACCTGTTCTCTCAGAGGGGCTGGACTGAGCTGAACTTTCATTACTTGCAACGCCAGAGTGGAAGAGATTCCACACTGGCGTTGCAACTAATGAGAGGCTGGGGTGGCAATTCTTGTTGCCCCCCGGCTCAAAGCCTGCACGTTGGACTTTAAACCCAATAGACGAGATGGTAGCTTCCTTCAGCCTTCGGGTTGGGTGACGGGTCCTGACTGTTGTTTGTGTTTACACACCAAACAGCAGCTCAGAGTACCAACTCTTTTTGGATTCCCTTGAGGGAGGACTGGAGATTGCTCCCTCGGGTGATTCCCTTGTTCTGCTGGTGGACTTCAACGCTATGTTGGCAACGACAGTGAAACCTGGAGAGTCGTGATTGGGAAAAATGGCCACCCGGATCTGAACCCAAGTGGTGCTTTGTTATTGGACTTTTGTGCTTGTCACGGATTGTCCATAACAAACAAAATGTTCAAACATAAGGGTGTCCATATGTGCACTTGGCACAAGGACACCCTCGGCCGCATGATTGACTTTGTAGTTGTGTCATGGGATTTGCGGCCTCATGTTTTGGACACTCGGTGAAGAGAGGGGCAGAGCTTTCTACCAACCACCACCTGGTGGTGAGCTGGCTCCGATGGTAGGGGAGGATGCCGGTCAGACCTGGCAGGCCCAAACGTATTGTAAGGGTCTGCTGGGAACACCTAGCAGAGTCTCCTGAAGAACTTTGAACATGTCCGGAAGAACTTTGAACATGTCACGAGGGAGGTGCTGGACATTGAGTCTGAGTGGACCATGTTCCGTTCCTCTCTTGTTGAGCCAGCTGATTGAAGCTGTGGCCGCAAGGTGTTTGGTGCCTGTCGTGGCGGTAATCCACCAGCAGTGAGGGATGCTGTCAAGCTGAAGAAAGAGCCACCGGGTCCTTTTGGCTCATGGGACTCCAGAGGCAGTGGGCATACCGACAGGCCAAGCGAGACCTCCTCAGTCCCACCAACACGTCTTCCTATGAGGAAACAGTGCCTGGGAAGTCTGTGGTGGGCTCTCCTATTTCTGGGGCTGAGGTTGCCAAGGTAGTTAAAAAGCTCCTCGGTGGCAAGGATAGGAGCTCCGTCCGGAGTTCCTTAAGGCTCTGGATGCTGTGGGGCAGTCTTGGTTGACACGACTCTGCAACATTGCGTCTACATCGGGGGCGGTACCTCTGGATTGGCAGACCGGGGTGGTGGTTCCTCTCTTTAAGAAGGGGAACCGGAGGGTGTGTTCCAAATATCGTAGATCACACTCCTCAGCCTTCCCGGTAAGGTCTATTCATGTGTAATGGAGAGGAGGAACCTCGGATCCAGGACGAACAGTGTGGTTTTCGTCCTGGTCGTGGAACGGTAGACCAGCTCTATACTCTCGGCAGGGTCCTTGAGTGTGCATGGGAGTTTGCCCAACCAGTCTACATAAGTTTTGTGGACTTGGAGAAGACATTCGACCTTGGCCCCCGGTAAATCCTGTGGGGAGTGCTCAGAGAGTATGGAGTATCGGCATGTCTGATTGTGGCGGGTGTCTCCCTGTATGATCAGTGTCAGAGCTTGGTCCGCATTGCCGGCAGTATGTCGGACCCCTTTCCAGTGAGGGTTGGACTCCGCCAAGGCTGCCCTTTGTCACCGATTCTGTTCATAACTTTAATGGACAGAATATCTAGGCGCAGTCATGGCTTTGAGGATCCCCTCAACGCCATGACTGCGCCTGGTTTGGTGGCTGCAGGATTAGGTCTCTGCTTTTTGCAGATGATGTGGTCCTGATGGCTTCAACTGGCCAAGATCTTCAGCTTTCATTGGATCGGTTCGCAGTGAAGCGACTGGGATGAGAATCAGCACCTCCAAGTCCGAGTCCATGGTTCTCGCCCGGGAAAGGGTGGAGTGCCATCTCGAGGTTGGGAAAGAGATCTTGCCCCAAGTGAAGGAGTTCAAGTACCTAGGAGTCTTGTTCACGAGTGAGGATAGAGTGGATTGTGAGATCTACAGGCGGATCGGTGCGGCGTCTTCAGTAATGAGGACGCTATATCGATCCGTTGTGGTGAAGAAGGAGCTGAGCCAGAAGGAAAAGCTTTCAATTTACCGGTCGATCAACGTTCCCATCCTCACCTATGGTCGTGAGCTTTGGGTTATGACCGAAAGGACAAGGTCACGGGTACAAGCGGCCGAAATGAGTTTCCTCCGCCGGGTGGTGGGTCTCTCCCTTAGAGATAGGGTGAGAAGCTCTGTCATCTCGGAGGAACTCAGTGTAAAGCCGCTGCTCCTCCCTAGGTCCGAACGGCAGGAGGCCATGGGGAAGACCTAGGATACATTGGAAAGACTATGGCCTGGGAACGCCTCGGGATCCCCCGAGAAGAGCTGGACAAAGTGGCTGGGGAGAGGGAAGTCTGGGCTCTCTGCTTAGGCTGCTGCCCCCGCAACCCGACCTCGGATAAGCGGAAGAAAATGGATGGATTTAGTATGACAGTTATACTGTCATATTGAGTGTGACAGTATACTGTCATAAAACCCAATTTTTGTATTTGCAAACCTGATTCTAGTAAAACTCACATCTATACAATATTACAGGCAATTTTGGACATAATGCACGTTTGGTTTTGGAGTTATTTTCATATAACTTTAATATATAGTATGACATCTATACTGTTATATTGAGTAAAAAAACTAACTTGTGTCTGTCATAAAACTCAAGTTTTGTATTTGCAAACCTTACAAAAACAAATGATTCTAGTAAAACTCACATGGATTCAATATTACAGGCATTTTTAGACATTTTGCATGTTTGGTTTAGGAATCATGTTGGAATACATTTGTATTGTTTTTTTCACATTATCTCAGCATTTTAAGAACTTACTGTCATATTGAGTAAAAAAAAACGTTTTGTGTTTGCAAGCCTTAAAAAAACAACCGATTCTAGTAAAACTCACATTGATACAATATTACAGGCATGTTTAGACATCTTGCATGTTTGGTTTTGGAGTTATGTTTATATAACCTGCTTTCTGAGCCGCCACCTTTGTGGTTTGCGTGTCCCACTGATCCTAGGAGCTATGTTGTCCGGGGGCTTCTATGCCCCCTGGTAGGGTGCCCCAAGACAAACAGGTCCTAGGTGAGGAATCAGACAAAGAGCAGCTCAAAGACCTTTATGAAAAGTACAAATCGAGGACCTAGATATTTTCTCGCCCGGACGCGGGTCACCGTGACTCCCCTGTGGAGCCAGGCCCAGAGGTGGGGCACGATGGCGAGCGACTGGTACCCATGGGGCCCAGCTCGAAGAGGCAACGTGGGTCCCCCCTGCAATAGGCTCACCACTCATGGGCTGGGTCATAGAGGTCGGGTGCAGTGTTAGCTGGGCGGAAGCCGAAGGCAGGGCACTTGGCGGTCCGATTATCGGCTACATAAGCTCGCTCTTGGGACGTGGAACGTCACCTCGCGAGGTGGAGAAGTTCCCGGCTGGATAAAGCTGGACTCACTTCGACGCACAGCAAGGGCTCTGGAACCTGTTCTCTCAAGAGGGGTTGGACTCTCTTCCACTCTGGCGTTGCAAGTAATGAGAGGCTGGGTTGGCAATTCTTGTTGCCCCCCCGGCTCAAAGCCTGCACGTTGGACTTAACCCAGAAGACGAGATGGTAGCTTCCCTCCGCTTTCGGGTTGGGTGACGGGTCCTGACTGTTGTTGGTGTTTACGCACCAAACAGCAGCTCAGAGTACCCACTCTTTTTGGATTCCCTTGAGAGTGCTCCCTCGGGTGATTCCCTTGTTCTGCTGGGGGTCTTCAACGCTGATGTTGGCAACGACTTTGAAACCTGGAGAGTCGTGATTGGGAAAAATGGCCACCCGGATCTGAACCCAAGTGGTGCTTTGTTATTGGACTTTTGTGCTCGTCACGGATTGTCCATAACAAACACAATGTTCAAACATAAGGGTGTCCATATGTGCACTTGGCACCAGGACACCCTCGGCCGCAGTTCCATTATTGACTTTGTAGTTGTGTCATGGGATTTGCGGCCTCATGTTTTGGACACTCGGGTGAAGAGAGGGGCGAGCTTTCTACCGATCACCACCTGGTGAGCTGGCTCCGATGGTGGGGTAGGATCCCGGACAGACCTGGCAGGCCCAAACGCATTGTGAGAGTCTTTTGGGAATGCCTAGCAGAGTCTCCTGTCAGAGAGAGTTTCTTTTTCCACCTCCAGAGGAACTTTGAACATGTCACAAAGGAGGTGCTGGACATTGAGTCTGAATGGATCATGTTCCGTGCCTCTCTTGTCAAGCCAGCTGATTGGAGCTGTGGCCGCAAGGTGTTTGGTGCCTGTCGTGGCGGTAATCCTAGAACCCGCTGGTGGCCACCAGCAGTGCGGGATGCCGTCAAGCTGAAGAAAGAGCTTATCTGGTCCTTTTGGCTCATGGGACTCCAGAGGCAGCGGGCATACCGACAGGCCAAGCAGTGCCTGGGGAATCTGTGGTGGGCTCTCCTATTTCTGGGGCTGAGGTTGCCAAGGTAGTTTTAAAAGCTCCTCGGTGGCAAGGCCCCGGGGGTGGATGAGCTCCATCCGGAGTTCCTTAAGGCTCTGGATGCTGTGGGGCTGTTTTAGTTGACAAGACTCTGCAACATCGCGTGGACATCAGGGGCGGTACCTCTGGATTGGCAGACCGGGGTGGTGGTTCCTCTCTTTAAGAAGGGGAACCGGAGGGTGTGTTCCAACTATCGTAAATCACACTCCTCAGCCATCCCGGTAAGGTCTATTCATGTGTACTGGAGAGGAGGAACCTCGGATCCAAGACGAACAGTGTGGTTTTCGTCCTGGTCGTGGAACGGTAGACCAGCTCTATACTCTCGGCAGGGACCTTTGGGAGTTTGTCCAACCAGTCTACATGTGCTTTGTGGACTTGGAGAAGACATTCGACCGTGGCCACCCCGGGAAGTCCTGTGGGGAGTGCTCAGAGAGTATGGGGTATCGGCATGTCTGATTGTGGCGGGTCGCTCCCTGTATGATCAGTGTCAGAGCTTGGTCCGCATTGCCAGCAGTAAGTTGGCTGCCCTTTGTCACCAAATGTGTTCATAAATTTTATGGACAGAATTTCTAGGCGCAGTCATGGCGTTGAGGGGATCTGGTTTGGTGGCTGCAGGATTAGGTCTCTCCTTTTTGCAGATGATGTGGTCCTTATGGCTTTAACTGGCCAGGATCTTCAGCTCTCATTTGATTGGTTCGCAGCCGAGTGTGAAGCGACTGGGATGAGAATCAGCACCTCCAAGTCCGAGGTTCTCGCCCGGGAAAGGGTGGAGTGCCATCTCGAGGTTGGGCAGGAGATCTTGCCCCAAGTGGATGAGTTCAAGTACCTGGAGTCTTGTTCATGAGTGAGGGAAGAGTGGATCGTGAGATGCACAGGCTGGTCGGTGCGGCGTCTTCAGTAATGAGGACGCTATATCGATTCGTTGTGGTAAGAAGGAGCTGCGCCAGAAGCAAAAGCTCTCAATTGACCGGTCAATCTATGTTCCCATCCTCACCTATGGTCATGAGCTTTGGGTTATGACCGAAAGGACAACATCACGGGTACAAGCGGCCAAAATGAGTTTTCTCCGCTGGGTGGCGGGTCTTTCCCTTACTGTAAGAATTTTCACCGTTTAATTACAGTAACCTACTGGCAGCTAATGGTTCCAGTATAAAACTGTTTTTCTACAGCACACATACTGTGATTTATCACTACAGTTTATTACTGTAAAAAGTATCACAGTACTGTGCTGTATCAAATATACGCTTCACAGCATAATAGAGACCCACTGGTACCAGCCGCCCTGAAGCTCCTGCAGCAATGCAGTGACAACAACATCAGGGCGGCTCACTGGGCGAATCACAAATGGAGCACGGACCTGGAGCATACCATCTCCTCCAGACTCCGTGACTTCATACCTGACACCGGCTCAATACCAGGCCTCTCACTACCACGAGTGGCCTGGGTGAGGCTTAACCGCCTCCGAACTGGTGTCGGTCGCTTTCGCTCAAACATGTTCCAGTGGGGCTTAGCACCTAACGCGACGTGTGAGTGTGGCGCGGAGGAGCAGACTGCCGACCACGTGATCCTGCGTTGCCCGATTTATCGTGCTCCTAATGGTTTGCGTGGCCTGGCGGACCTGGATGACTGCTCGGTGACCTGGCTCACTTCTGTGTGTCCTGACATATGAACGGGAGGGCCCCCCGGGCCTGGGGTGGTAAAAGGCATAGACCCTCGGCCTCAGGTCCGGGTGCCGGAAAACAGCTGCCCATACGATGAAGAAGCATAATACTGTCATCTGTTTAGCGGCATTACACTGTTATTTTAGTGTATCTACTGTAATATCCATTAACAGTTAATTACAGTAAAATAATTGTAAGCACTATAGACTGAGCTTTACAGTATAATGCCACTAGAAGTTAATGAGTTGAACTTTTAATTTTTCAAAATCAAAATCCCTGCAATCTGCTGGCATAAAAATGACTGGAGAAATGGCCTTGCAAGATTATGTTTTTATTAACCAATTATTTATTGTGCATCAAATACATTCAAAGTACATTTAGTGCATTCTTCTTATTTTCAGTAAAGCATTTTAACATTTATAACATGTCCACTTAATTTCTAACTGGAGACAAAACACTGAACACGAGTCCAGTGTTTAGTTGTCGGCTACATAAAGCCCCACTCAAAGTCTGTGAGATGTTTTATAAGGGTGGCTACGTGAGGATTTACAGTTGCTGCCTTTTTCTGGACCAGCTTCCCGGTCTTCTTGGACACCACCTTTCCCTGGCTAGCCTTTGTTCCCCTCTCAGGGTTAACGCCAATGAATCGCCTAAAAAAGAGAGAAAGCATATTAGATATTCTGTTGTGATTGAAGATTACTTGTAGTCGATACAGAACCCCCCTCACATTGTTATTTAGGAATATGCACTGCACAAATATTAATATCAATTTTAGGATATATGTGAGCCTATACCATAACCACAGCTGTAGATGAGTGAATGCTCTAAAACCCATTAAGACAAATTCAGAGAGGAAGACAATGCTAAAGCCTCCCCAATCCCTCTCTCTATTTATGTTTTCTCTCCATCTACGGGACCGTGTATTTACGCTGATGTTTCCTGCTTTCACCCATTTAACATATCGTTACCTGCTCATTACCTATCTTCTCTGCATCCTGGGGTCACACTGGTGCTTCTTGCCTTTACCCATTCAACATATCTTTACCTGCACATTACCTACCTTCTCTGCATAGTGTGGTCACGCTGGTGCTTTCTACCTTTACCCATTCAACATATCGTTACCTGCACATTACCTACCTTCTCTGTATCCTGGAGTCAAGCTGGTGTTTCCTGCCTTTACTCATTCAACATATCTTTACCTGCACATTACCTACCTTCTCTGTATCCTGGCGTCTAGCTGGTGTTTCCTGCCTTCACCCATTCAACATATCTTTACCTGCACATTACCTACCTTCCCTGCATCCTTGGGTCACACTGGTGCTTCTTTCTTTCACCATACAACATATCTTCACCTGCACATACCTACCTTGTCTGCATGGCCTCGACCACACCTGCGCTTCCTTCTTTCACCCATTCAACATACCTTCACCCGCACATTACCTACCTTCCCTGCATGGTGGGGTCACACTGGTGCTTCCTGCCTTTACCCATTCAACATATCTTCACCCGCACATTACCTACTTGCTCTGCATTCTCGGGTCAAGCTGGTGCTTCCTGCCATCATCCAGTCAACATATCTTTACCTGCAAATTACCTACTTTTTCTGCATCCTGGGGTCAAACAGGTGCTTCCTTCTTTGACCCAGTCAACATATCTTTACCTGCACATTACCTACCTTCTCTGTATCCTAGAGTCAAACTGGTGCTTCGGTCCCTAATAAGAAGGTCCACAAAGGAACAGAAGAGTCATTGATTTAAGGCACACAATTGGGGAAATGACAAGTCAAATTCCTGAACAGAGGTGAGAAATATAAAATAAAATATCTTAACAGTATTTTAACAGTATCAAGAGGATTTACCTTTGAACAAATTCCAATGTCCGAGGACCTTCCTCTTGGTATTCCAAGTTGAACACATAGTATGTGGCAAGAAGGGCAGCAAGCCCTGAGATTAAGCTAGGTTGGACGCCTTTGCAGATGACATCACCTTCCATGCTGATCATCCAACGTTTTATTGTGACTTTGTCACCAGCAACTGGTACAGTCAAGGAATGCAGTTTATGTTCCTAAACAGTATCCAATATGGGTAGCATTTTAAAAGTATTTGGAATGGCCACCTCACTCGCTCTCTCTTTCCTCTGTTTACATCTAGTCTCCTAAGGCAGTGGTTCTCAAATGGGGGTACGCGTACTCCTGGGGGTACTTGAAGGTATGCCAAGGGGTACGTGAGATTTTTTTTAAATATTCTAAAAATAGCAACAATTCAAAAATCCTTTATAAATATATTTATTGAATAATACTTCGACAAAATATGAATGTAAGTTCATAAACTGAACAACTAATCAAGTAGGCTATTCCATTCATTACCATAAAGCCAGAGTTTCCCCCATGCCATGATGGTTTGACTCTACCTGGCGGTGCCACACGGCACCAACTGTCAATCAACTATCCATGTAGAAAACAATGGAGGCTTGGTTAAAGCGTAGTGGACATGTTCCATAAATATTGATGTTAAAGATTTCTTTTTTTGTGAAGAAATGTTGAGAATGAAGTTCATGAATCCAGATGGATCTCTATTGCAATCCCCAAAGAGGGCACTTTAAGTTGATTACTTCTATGTGTAAAAATATTTATTTATAATTGAATCACTTGTTTATTTTTCAACAAGTTTTTAGTTATTTTTTATATCTTTTTTTCCATATAGTTCAAGAAAGACCACAACAAATGAGCAATATTTTGCACTGTTATACAATTTAATGAATCAGAAACTGATGACATAGTGTTGTATTTTACTTCTTTATCTCTTTTTTTCAACCAAAAATGCTTTGCTCTGATTAGGGGGTACTTGAATTTAAAAAATGTTCACAGGGGTACATCACTGAAAAAAGGTTGAGAACCACTGTCCTAAGGCAGTGGTTCTCAACCTTTTTTCAGTGCTGTGAACATTTTTTTAATGCAAGTAGACCTCCATTTCTTTATAACAGGAATATCCTGAATTCTCAAGTTGCATATCACAATAGTCATCATCAGTGTTAATAACACAAGAGCTGCTTGGATTTGCTGTTGATCAAGTCAAACTTCGTTCAGTGTAGCCGTAGTGCTTCCTTGACGCGTGCGATGTGAAAGTAGACTTAACTGTAAATCTTTTTTCACATTGACTGAAGGGGCACGTAACTGTAATATGACTTTTCAAATGCAGGAGAAGGGCCCGTATATCATCGCACTTCGCGCTACATGAGACAATATTACAAGGTAAACCTTCTGCGCTATACATATCAGTCCTACTCTTGCCATATTTATGACGACGGCTGTGAGTTTTGAAGGCTGAGAAGTTGGAAAAAACTCTTGTGCATTTAGGGAAAGCACACTTAAACGATGCATTAGGCATACAACTATGACTTCGCATGTGTCTAACATACGCAAATACATTGCTGCAAGTCGTAGCACATATGTTGCAAGTTATCATCTTTTATGATGACTATGACAAAAAAGAAGAAAACTTAGCTAGCTAGCATGCGGCGGTACATGCGCGTGGTCAACGATAGTGTCTGTGATGCTGACATTTCGGACTTTATAAATATATATATAAAGTAATTCAAACAGAAAATGACACATCAAGGTACAAGTGACTCTTACCTTGTTATCAAAAACACACGATGCAGTAGGATGGATTTAGTCAGGTGAAATGAAGCTCGGTTGGACGAATTGTGGGCGGACCCAAGAAACAAGTCTGAAAAATACTGAATTACACTGTAGGTTTTACAGTAACTTACTGCTGGTCGATATTTTTTGAAAAATGCAACAAAATTTACAGTACTTAACTGCATTTAAGAAGAACATGATAGGTTGATTGGCAACACTAAATTGGCCCTAGTGTGTGAATGTGAGTGTGAATGTTGTCTGTCTATCTGTGTTGGCCCTGCGATGAGGTGGCGACTTGTCCAGGGTGTACCCCGCCTTCCGCCTGATTGTAGCTGAGATAGGCTCCAGCGCCCCCCGCGAATAAGCGGTAGAAAATGGATGGATGGATGGAGTATATAACTGTAATTTTATTTTTTATTTTTACAGTAATATTTAACAGTGAAGGTCATGGGTGTCAAACTCTGGCCCGTGGGCCAAATTTGGTCCAACGTGTAATTTGACTTGGCCCTTGAGGCAATATCAAATTAACACTAAAGCTGGACCGGTGATTATACATTGCGGCAGTGCCGCGGTAACACCGCATTCACCGCTACTTCTAATACTTGCCAACCCTCCCGGGAGTGACTCCAGCACTCCTCCCGAATTTTTTTTTTTTTTTTTTTTTCAGCTAGTCAAACGAGTGCCGGCCCAGTTTCATGTCAGTGCAGCTTCTGCCAAGTGCCCCTGGCTGCAGCCCGCAGATCGAGGAGGGGCTTATTTTCCCTCAATGTGGGCGGGTCTCAACGTTGAGCCCGCGGGCTCCATCTGGTGGCTGAGATCCGGCAGCACACATTCTCAAACGTCAATAAAGCTACTTTTAACTTGTCAAATGTATTTTTTTTACCATGAAAAAACAATAAAAAAAATATATATATATAAACCATAGTATGAAAAAAGGTTCATGTATTTCATAGACTTAGACATTCCTACTTTTAACTTGTCAAATGTATCTGCCATCTTTTTTGTAGTTTTATTCCTTTTTTATTATCTTCATTATTTTCTGTATTGATCCTACACTATTATTGTGTTTTTTTTGTTACTTCTGATATGGCCTTGCCACGGTTTATTTGCTTATTTATTTATTTATTTTTTGTGTCTTTTTATTTTGTATTGTTTTACATCTGATCAACTTCTGTGACTTTCCTTTTCTTTTTTAAGTGTGAACGGTGGAGAGGTCCTCGAGAGGTGATCTTGGGATCACTTCCTGAGGATCCTTGATGCCGGGGAATGTTCATCCACTATGGTCTGGATAGCCTGTAGCTGATCCTGAGCCAGAGCGGGATGGATGGATATATATATATATATACAATATCTGGGTATCTTTTCTAATACTGTTTATACTGTAAACCTTGAATTGTTAAAGTTTAAGTGCACCTCTCTCCTCAAGTGTGCATGTGAGTGGGTATGAGTGGATGTGCGATTGTATGAAGGTTTTGCGTGACCAAAGTATGACTGTTAAATGTGATTTTAACTGTAAAATTCAATACAAATATTTGCAAAAAAAAACACAAAAAAAACTTGTCAAATGTATTTTTTTTTACCATGAAAAAACAATTTAAAAAAAAATATATAAACCATAGTATGGAAAAAGGTTCATGTATTTGATAGACTTAGACATTCCTACTTTTAACTTGTCAAATGTATTTTTTTTTACCATGAAAAAACAATTTAAAAAAATATATATCTAAACCATAGCATTTCCATAAGAGTATAGACACATATTATTTTGCACACTCAATTATATTAGCAAAGTCAAATAAACCAAAGACAGAAGACTTTGCATCATTGATTTTATTTTTCACCCCAGGCTAAAAATGTTTGATCTGTAAAGAAAAAAAAATGTTGTAGCCTAGCCAAATACATTCCTTAAGCTCCCATAAATGTTTAACAATGGCAAGTATCAAGGTATTTTTCTGGCCCATAACAAGCAACCCTGTTCCCTGTTTCCAGTTCTGTTCATTTTCCACTGTCTAGAAAGGAAACAGATTGCGGTTCTTATAGGCACAATAACAATGCAAGATGTAAAACTAAGGTAATTGA
Organism: Entelurus aequoreus; assembly: GCF_033978785.1. NCBI lineage: Eukaryota > Metazoa > Chordata > Actinopteri > Syngnathiformes > Syngnathidae > Entelurus > Entelurus aequoreus. The sequence goes on from NW_026907998.1 coordinate 230,262, forward strand.
AATAAGTGGAGGAATTACGCTTTAGTCTAGCAATAGTTGACTACAAGACTAATTAATCACATGACCTCTCACCTGTAGCCCTCCTTGCACTCGTCGCCGTTTTCTGTCCTGCAATCGGTCTTCTTCAGACCTTAGTGATTTAATGACAACATACATTCACTATGAAAACATTCATGTTGGTCTGTTGACCGTGAGTAAAACATTTTTTTTGTGATTTGTGATATTCAAAGCACTTACGGCATGGGGAAGTTCTGCAGGAGAGCGAGACACCACCATCTCCTAATTTGCAGCATGTTTTCCTTTGAAGAAGGAAATGCAGGAAGATGTTAATATCCATCCATCCATCCATTTTCTACCGCTTATTCCCTTCGGGGTCGCGAGGGGCGCTGGAGCCTATCTCAGCTACAATTGGGCGGAAGGCGGGGGTACACCCTGGACAAGTCGCCACCTCATCGCAGAGATGTTAATATGTTGTAAAAAAAATAACACCTTGTACACTAAGCATAATGTGTCACGATTTACACATACCTCTCTGAAATCACAATTGGCCCCCATTACAATGTACAGAGTGTACTGTAAGCCAAGAGGTACTGCTTAATATAATGTCAGGCGTATTCCCAAGGATACATTTTTTTCAATACAAATTAATCTGGTTTTAATGTAGCAAGCAAACATTTTGACAGACAACAGCAATGCTATAACATGCTGATTTGGTCTTACCATCAAAACAAACACGCCACAGTTGTTGGAGCACCCTTGCTTTGTTAGGCCCTGAGGTGTGAACAATGTATTTTAATAAAAGTATGGCAAGAAAATAGTAAAAAGTTAGCAAATGCTATTATGTAATGTCTCACCTGGACATCATTCACACCAAGCTCTCTCCAGGGGCCAGAAGAGAGGCTGTGAGCAACGTGTCTGTACAAATAATAAGCGAAATAAAAGTCACTCAACTTCAATCAACTTTTGATTGAAAAGCACGCATAAACGCTTGGAACAAAGCCTGAACTGAATAAGGAAAAGGTTGGAACTTCAAATCAAAAAGTTTTGGCTCTATTTTGCACATCATTCAAATGAGAAATGTGACATTTCACACTTGATTTTATTTTTCGGTTGTTGCTTTCTACACTAGTAAATGATGACAGTGAGCAGAGACCTCATGGAGACTTCCTTAGTCTCCACAAGTTTTCAGCACACACTGCATACTGGGGACAGAAACTCCAAGACAGCCAGGAACAACTGGTAAAGTTAACTATTGTGCCACTGTGGTTATCTATGAATGTCACTCATATAATCATACACGTATTAAGACTTTGTTTTCTTCCACTAGCTGTCTCATGTCTTGGAGAGATGAGAGTAGAACCAGTCTATTCAGGTTTTTAGGGCACCTCCTGGACAGTGGTAGTTCTGTTTTAAACCACTTGTCCTTTGTTTGTTTTAATTAATGGTTCTGTTTTTATTTGATCTAAAATATTCCATTCCATATTCCAACTATTTTGATTCCTTAAACAGATGGAAACAGAACTATTTATCTTTTTTGAGACGGGCAGTTCTGTTTAAGCCTGTTATGAAAACTTTTTGATTTGAAGTTCCAACCTTTTCCTTATTCAGTTCAGGCTTTGTTCCAAGCGTTTATGCGTGCTTTTCAATCAAAAGTTGATTGAAGTTGAGTGACTTTTATTTCGCTTATTATTTGTACAGACACGTTGCTCACAGCCTCTCTTCTGGCCCCTGGAGAGAGCTTGGTGTGAATGATGTCCAGGTGAGACATTACATAATAGCACTTGCTAACTTTTTACTCTTTTCTTGCCATACTTTTATTAAAATACATTGTTCACACCTCAGGGCCTAACAAAGCAAGGGTGCTCCAACAACTGTGGCGTGTTTGTTTTGATGGTAAGACCAAATCAGCATGTTATAGCATTGCTGTTGTCTGTCAAAATGTTTGCTTGCTACATTAAAACCACATTAATTTGTATTGAAAAAAATGTATCCCTGGGAATACGCCTGACATTATATTAAGCAGTACCTCTTGGCTTACAGTACACTCTGTACATTGTAATGGGGGCCAATTGTGATTTCAGAGAGGTATGTGTAAATCGTGACACATTATGCTTAGTGTACAAGGTGTTACTTTTTTTACAACATATTAACATCTGTGCGATGAGGTGGCGACTTGTCCAGGGTGTACCCCACCTTCCGCCCAATTGTAGCTGAGATAGGCTCCAGCGCCCCTCGCGACCCCGAAGGGAATAAGCGGTAGAAAATGGATGGATGGATGGATATTAACATCTTCCTGCATTTCCTTCTTCAAAGGAAAACATGCTGCAAATTAGGAGATGGTGGTGTCTCGCTCTCCTGCAGAACTTCCCCATGCCGTAAGTGCTTTGAATATCACAAATCACAAAAAAAATGTTTTACTCACGGTCAACAGACCAACATGAATGTTTTCATAGTGAATGTATGTTGTCATTAAATCACTAAGGTCTGAAGAAGACCGATTGCAGGACAGAAAACGGCGACGAGTGCAAGGAGGGCTACAGGTGAGAGGTCATGTGATTAATTAGTCTTGTAGTCAACTATTGCTAGACTAAAGCGTAATTCCTCCACTTATTTCAATTACCTTAGTTTTACATCTTGCATTGTTATTGTGCCTATAAGAACCGCAATCGGTTTCCTTTCTAGACAGTGGAAAATGAACAGAACTGGAAACAGGGAACAGGGTTGCTTGTTATGGGCCAGAAAAATACCTTGATACTTGCCATTGTTAAACATTTATGGAAGCTTAAGGAATGTATTTGGCTAGGCTACAACATTTTTTTTTTCTTTACAGATCAAACATTTTTAACCTGGGGTGAAAAATAAAATCAATGATGCAAAGTATTCTGTCTTTGGTTTATTTGACTTAGCTAATATAATTGAGTGTGCAAAATAATATGTGTCTATACTCTTTTGGAAATGCTATGGTTTATATATAATTATTATTCTTTTTTTTTCATGGTAAATGCTATGGTTTATATATATATATATATATATATATATATATATATATATATATATATATATATATATATATATATATATATATATATATATATATATATATATATATATATATTTTTTTTTTTTTTTCATGGTAAAAAAACACATTTGACAAGTTAAAAGTAGGAATGTCTAAGTCTATCAAATACATGAACCTTTTTCCATATTCGGAACTCCGCCACCAGATGGAGCCCGCGGGCTCAACGTTGAGCCCGCCCACATTGAGGGAAAATAAGCCCCTCCTCGATCTGCGGGCTGCAGCCAGGGGTTACTCAGAAGCACCAACACACACACACAATTGAATGCAACGCATACTTCATCAAGAGCGATACAGGTTACACTGACGGTAGCCAAATAAAAAACTTTAACACTTTTAGAAATATACGCCACACTGTGAATCCACACCAAACAAGAATGACAAACACATTTCGGGAGAACATCCGCACCGTAACACAACATAAACACAACACAACAAATACCCAGAACCCTTTGTAGCACTAAATCTTCCGGGACGCTACAAGGTGTGTGTGTGGGGGGGGGGGTTTGGTGGTAGCGGGGGTGTATTTTGTAGCGTCCCGAAAGAGTTAGTGCTGCAAAAGATTCTGGGTATTTGTTCTTTTGTGTTTATGTTATGTTACGGTGCGGATGTTCTCCCGAAAAGTGTTTTTTATTTTTGTCTGGTGTGGGTTCACAGTGTGGCGTATATTTCTAACAGTGTTAAAGTTTTTTATACTGGCACCCTCAGTGTAACCTGTATCGCTGTTGATGAAGTATGCGTTGCATTCATTTGTGTATGCGTGCTGAAGCTGCACATATCTTGTGACTGGGTGTGAATGATGTTAGAATTGGGTGTACGAGATATGACTGTTGAACACCTTCGTTCGATAATGAAAGTTGCCTCAGCTCAAAGCCTGAGCCCCGACATTAAAGAACTAGCATCTAAAAAAAGATGCTAGGTATCTGGCTTGGGCACATCAAATTAGATCAGTGTGTTGCAAACTGAGCAGTTTAAAGTCCTGAATGGTTGTTTTATTCATTGTTATTTTATTTTCAAATTTATTAGCCTGTGGAAAAAGTTAATGTTGATATTTACCTCAGAAGGCTGCAAATAAAAAAGAGGCATTCAATTTTTATTTAAATTGTATTTGATATGCAATTGATATTTTTTAATTATTATTATTATTATTTGAAACTCCATTTTGCATGTCACTATAAAGTTATATAAGCCTTGCTTGTTCAATATTCAATGCAAAACTTGTTTGGGTCCCTATTAAAAGGTTAATTTGTTCAACCTTGGCCCGCGGCTTTGTTCAGTTTTAAACTTTGGCCCACTCTGTATTTGAGTTTGACACCCCTGGTGAAGGTGAATCTCTGTCATCCTGGAGGCCACGGGGAAGACCCAGGACACATTGGGAACACTATGTCTCCCGGCTGGCCTGGGAACGCCTCGGGATCCCCTGAGAAAAGGTCCTAGGTGAGGGATCAGACAAAGAGCAGCTCAAAGACCTTTATGAAAAGTACAAATCGAGGACCTAGATTTTTTCTCGCCCAGGCGCAGGTCACCGTGGCTCCCCTGTGGAGCCAGGCGCAGAGGTGGGGCACGATGGCGAGCGACCGGTGGCCGGGCCTGTCTCCATGGGGCCCTGCCTCGAAGAGGCAACGTGGGTCAACCCTCCAATGGGCTCACCACTCATGGGCCCATTGAGGTCATAGAGGTCGGATGCAGTGTGAACTGGGTGGCAGCCGAAGGCAGGGCACTTGGCGGTCCGATTATCGGCTACATAAGCTCGCTCTTGGGACGTGGAACGTCACCTCGCTGGGAGGGAAAGAGCCTGAGCTGGTGCGCGAGGTGAAGAAGTTCCGGCTAGATATAGTTGGACTCACTTCGACGCACAGCAAGGGCTCTGGAACCTGTTCTCTCAAGAGGGGCTGGACTCTCTTCCACTCTGGCGTTGCAAGCAATGAGAGGCTGGGGTGGCAATTGTTGTTGCTCAAAGCCTGCACGTTGGACTTTAACCCAGTAGACGAGATGGTAGCTTCCCTCCGCCTTCGGGTTGGGTGACGGGTCCTGACTGTTGTTTGTGTTTACGCACCAAACAGCAGCTCAGAGTACCCACTCTTTTTGGATTCCCTTGAGGGAGTACTGGAGAGTGCTCCCTCGGGTGATTCCCTTGTTCTGTTGGGGGACTTCAATGCTCATGTTGGCAAGGACAGTGAAACCTGGAGAGTCGTGATTGGGAAAAATGGCCACCCGGATCTGAACCCAAGTGGTGCTTTGTTATTGGACTTTTGTGCTCGTCACGGATTGTCCATAACAAACACAATGTTCAAACATAAGGAAGAACTTTGAACATGTCACGAGGGAGGTGCTGGACATTGAGTCTGAGTGGACCATGTTCCGTGCCTCTCTTGTCGAGCCTGCTGATTGGAGCTGTGGCCGCAAGGTGTTTGGTGCCTGTCGTGGCGGTAATCCTAGAACTCGCTGGTGGCCACCAGCAGTGAGGGATGCCGTCAAGCTGAAGAAAGAGCCTATCGGGTCCTTTTGGCTCATGGGACTCCAGAGGCAGCGGGCATACCGACAGGCCAAGCAGTGCCTGGGGAGTCTGTGGTGGACTCTCCTATTTCTGGGGCTTAGGTTGCCTAGGTAGTTAAAAAGCTCCTCTGTGGCAAGGCCCCGGTGGTGGATGAGTTCCTTAAGGCTCTGGATACTGTGGGGCTGTCTTGGTTGACAAGACTCTGCAACATCGCGTGAACATTGGGGGCGGTACCTCTGGATTGGCAGACCGGGGTGGTGGTTCCTCTTTTTAAGAAGGGGAACCGGAGGGTGTGTTCCAACTATCGTGAAACACACTCCTCAGCCTTCCCGGTAAGGTCTATTCATGTGTACTGGAGAGGAGGAAACTCGGATCCAGGACGAACAGTGTGGTTTTCGTCCTGGTCGTGGAACGGTAGACCAGCTCTATACTCTCGGCAGGGTCCTTGAGTGTGAAGCGACTGGGATGAGAATCAGCACCTCCAAGTCCAAGTCCACGCAGGAAAGGGTCGAGTGCCATCTCCAGGTTGGGGAGGAGATCTTGCCCCAAGTGGAGGAGTTCAAGTACCTAGGAGTCTTGTTCACGAGTGAGGATAGAGTGGATCGAGAGATCCACAGGCGGATTGGTGCGGCGTCTTCAGTATTGAGGACGCTATATCGATCCGTTGTGGTGAAGAAGGAGCTGAGCCAGAAGGAAAAGCTCTCAATTTACCGTCGATCTACGTTCCCAGCTTTGGGTTATGACCGAAAGGACAAGCGGCCGAAATGCGTTTCCTCTGCCGGGTGGTGAGTCTCTCCCTTAGAGACAGGGTGAGAAGCTCTGTCATCCGGGAGGTACTCAAAGTAAACCCGCTGCTCCTCCACATTGAGAGGAGCCATGAGGTGGTTCGGGCATCTGCTCAGGATGCCACCCGAACGACTCTAGGGAGGTGTGGCAGGAGGCCACGGGGAAGACCTAGGACACATTGGAAAGACTATGTCCCCGGCTGGCCTGGGAACGCCTCGGAATACCCCGAGAAGAGCTGGACGAAGTGGCTGGGGAGAGGGAAGTCTGGGATTTTCTGCTCAGGCTGCTGCCCCCGCAACCCGACCTCGGATAAGCGGAAGAAAATGGATGGATTTAGAATGACAGTTATACTGTCAGATTGAGTACAAAAACTAACCAAACCTTACACAATATAATGTTTCTAGTAAAACTCACAAAGATACATATCTCCAGGCATTATTAGCCATTTTGCATGTGTGGTTTAGGAGTTATATTTAAATAAATAACTGTCAGATTGAGTGTGACAGTAAACTGTCATAGTGAGTAAAACCCTTATTTTGTATTTGCAAACCTTACAAAAACAACTAAATCTAGTTAAACTCACACAGATACAACATTACAGGCATTTTTAGACATAATGCATGTTTGGTTTTAGAGTTATGTTTATATAACTTTCATATTTAGAAAGTTATACTGTCATATTGAATAAAAAAAACAACTAACTTGTGTCTTTGCAAACCTTACAAAATACCATTTTTCTAGTAAAACTAACTAAGATACATGCTCCAGGCATTATTAGCCATTTTGCATGTGTTGTTTGAGTTATGTTTAAATAACTGTCATATTGAGTGTGACAGTATACTGTCATAAAACCCAATTTTTGTATTTGCAACCCTGATTCTAGTAAAACTCACATATATACAATATTACAGGCAGTTTTGGACATAATGCAAGTTTGGTTTTGGAGTTATGTTTATATAACTTTCATACATAGTATGACAGCTAAACTGTTATATTGAGTAAAATAACTAACTTGTGTTTGTCATAAAACCCAATTTTTGTATTAGCAAACCATACAACTGATTCAAATAAAACTCACATGGATTCAATATTACAGGCATTTTCAGACATTTTGCATGTTTGGTTTAGGAATTATGTTGTAATACATTTGTATTGCTTTTTTCACATTATCTCAGGATTTTTAGAACATTACTGTCATATTGAGTAAAAAAATAATTTTTGTGTTTGCAAGCCTTAAAAAAAGCATATGTTTCCAGTAAAACTCCCAAAGATGCATTATATCAGGCATTATTAGCCATTTTTTAGGTGTGGTTTAGGAGTTATGTTTAAATAACTGTCATATTGAGTGTGGCGTTATACTGTCATATTGAGTTAAAAAAAACTAACTTGTGTCTTTGCAAACCTTACAAAAGAAAATGTTTCTAGCAACACTCACAAAGATAATTTTTTTCACGCTATTAGACATGTTTCATGTGTATTTAGGAGTTGTAATTAAATAACTTTCATATTGAGTGTTAAAGTTATAATGTCATTATGGTAAAACCTAATTTTTGTATTTGCAAACCTTACAAAAACAATTGATTCTAGTAAAACTTACATAGATTCAATATTACAGGCATTTTTAGACAATTTACATGTTTGGTTTAAAAGTTGTGATTGAATACATTTTTATTGCTTTTTTCGCATTATCTCAGGATTCTAAGATCATTACTTTCATATTGAGTAAAACACTACTTTTTGTTTTTGCAAACCTTACAAACTCACATAAATACATTATTACAGACATTTTTAGACATGACACATGTTTGGTTTTGGAGTTATGTTTATATAACTTTTATATTTAGTATGACTGTTATACTGTCATATTAAATAAAAAAAAAACTAGCTTGTGTCTTTGCAAACTTTACAAAAGATCATTTTTCTAGTAAAACTAACAAAGATACATGTCTCCAGGCATTATTACCCATTTTGCATGGGTTGTTTAGGAATTATGTTTAAATACATTTTTATTGCTTTTTTTTGCATTATATCAGGATTCTTAGGTCATTACTTTCATATTGAGTAAAAAACTACTTTTTGTTTTTGCAAACCTTACAAACTCACATAAATACATTATTACAGGCATTTTTAGACATAACACATGTTTGGTTTTGGAGTTATGTTTTGATAACTTTCATATTTAGTAGGACTGTTATACTGTCATATTGAATAAAAAAAACTAGCTTGTGTCTTTGATATCCTTACAAAAGATCATTTTTCTAGTAAAACTAACAAAGATACATGTCTCCAGGCATTATTACCCATTTTGCATGGGTTGTTTAGGAATTATGTTTAAATACATTTTTATTGCTTTTTTCGCATTATCTCAGGATTCTTAGATCATTACTTTCATATTGAGTAAAAAACTACTTTTTGTTTTTGCAAACCTTACAAACTCACATAAATACATTATTACAGGCATTTTTTGACATAACACATGTTTGGTTTTGGAGTTATGTTTTGATAACTTTCATATTTAGTAGGACTGTTATACTGTCATATTGAATTAAAAAAACTAGCTTGTGTCTTTGATATCCTTACAAAAGATCATTTTTCTAGTAAAACTAACAAAGATACATGTCTCCAGGCATTATTAGCCATTTTGCATGGGTTGTTTAGGAATTATGTTTAAATACATTTTTATTGCTTTTTTCGCATTATCTCAGGATTCTAAAATCCTTACTTTCATATTGAGGAAAAAACTACTTTTTGTTTTTGCAAACCTTACAAACTCACATAAATACATTATTATAGGCAATTTTAGACATGACACACGTTTGGTTCTGGAGTTATGTTTATATAACTTTCATATTTAGTATGACAGTTATACTGTCTTATTGAATAAAAACAACTAGCTTGTGTCTTTGCAAACTTTACAAAAGATACATTTTCTAGTAAAACTAACAAAAATACATGTCTCCAGGCATTATTAGCCATTTTGCCTGGGTTGTTTAGGAGTTATGTTTAAATACATTTTTATTGCTTTTTTCGCATTATCTCAGGATTCTAAGATCATTACTTTCATATTGAGTAAAAAACTAGTTTTTGTTTTTGCAAACCTTACAAACTCACATTAATACATTATTACAGACATTTTTAGACATGACACATGTTTGGTTTTGGAGTTATGTTTATATAACTTTCATATTTAATATGACTGTTATACTGTCATATTGAATAAAAAAAAACTGGCTTGTGTCTTTGCAAACTTTACAAAAGATCATTTTTCCAGTAAAACTAACAAAGATACATGTTTCCAGGCATTATTAGCCATTTTGCATATGTTGTTTAGGAGTAATGTTTAAATACATTTTTATTGCTTTTTTCGCATTATCTCAGGATTTTAAGAACATTACAGTCATATTGAGTAAAAAAACTACTTTTTGTGTTTGCAAGATTTAAAAAAGCATGTGTTTCGAGTAAAACGGCCAAGGATGCATTATTTAAGGCATTATTAGCCATTTTTCATGTGTGGTTTGAGTTATGGTTAAATAACTGTCATATACTGTCAGTTATGACATAGTAAGTAAAACCTAATTTATGTATTTGCAAACTTTACAAAATCATTTAAATCTAGTAAAACTCACATGGATTCAATATTACAGACATTTTTAGACATTTTGCATATTTGGTTTAGGAATTATGTTGGAATCATTTTTTTTAATTTGTTCGTATTTTCTCAGAATTTTAGAACATTACTGTCATATTGAGTAAAGAAATAATTTTTGTGTTTGCAAGCCTTAAAAAAGCATATGTTTCGAGTAAAACTTACAAGAATGCATTATTTCAGGCATTGTTAATCATTTTTCATGTGTAGTTTAAGAGTTATGTTTAAATAACTGTCATATTGAGTGTGGCAGTTATACTGTCATATTGAGTAAAAAAACTAACCTGTCTTTGCAAACCTTACAAAAGAAAATGTTTCTAGTAACACTCACAAAGATACATTTTTTCACGCATTATTAGACATGTTTCATGTGTGGTTAGGAGTTATAAATAAATAATTGTCATATTGAGTGTTACAGTTTTAATGTCATTATGTGTAAAACCTAATTTTTGTATTTGCAAACCTTACAAAAACAATTGATTCTAGTAAAACTTATATAGATTCAATATTACAGGATTTTTTAGACATTTTACATGTTTGGTTTAAAATTTGTGTTTGAATACATTTGTATTGCTTTTTTCGCATTATCTCAGGATTCTAAGAACATTACTTTCATATTGAGTAAAAAACTACTTTTTGTTTTTGCAAACCTTACAAACTCACATAAATACATTATTACAGGCATTTTTAGACATGACACATGTTTGGTTTTGGAGTTATGTTTATATAACTTTCATATTTAGTATGACTGTTATACTGTCATATTGAATAAAAAAAAACTAGCTTGTGTCTTTGATATCTTTACAAAATATCATTTTTTTAAACAAACAACGTTACATGTCTCCCTAGGCATTATTAGCCATTTTTCATGTGTTGTTTAGGAGTTAGGTTTAAATACATTTTTATTGCTTTTTTCCCATTATCTCAGGGTTCTAAGAACATTACAGTCAAGTAAAAAACTACTTTTTGTGTTTGCAAAATATAAAACTCAGTAAAACTCCCAATGATTCATTATTTCAGGCATTATTAGCCATTTTTTTGTGTGGTTTATGAGTTATGTTTAAATAACTGTCATATTGAGTGTGATTTTGTCATTGTGAGTAAAACCTAATTTTTGTATTTGCAAACCTTACAAAAACAACCGATGGTTTTGGAGTTATATTTATATAACCTGCTTTCTGAGCCGCCACCTTTGTGGTTTGCGTGTCCCACTGATCCAGGACAAACAGGTCCTAGGTGAGGGATCAGACAAAGAGCAGCTCAAAGACCTTTATTAAAAGTACAATTGAGGACCTAGATTTTTTCTCGCCCGGACGCAGGTCACCGTGGCTCCCCTGTGGAGCCAGGCCCAGAGGTGTGGCACGATGGCGATTGACGGGCCTGTCCCCATGGGGCCCAGCCGTGCTCAGCTCGAAGAGGCAACGTGGATCCCCCCTCCAGGGCTCACCACTCATGGGCTGGGTCATAGAGGGTGCAGTGTGAGCTGGGCGGCAGCCGAAGGCAGGGCACTTGGTGGTCCGATTATCGGCTACATAAGCTCGCTCTTGGGACATGGAACGTCACCTCGCTGGGAGGGAAGGAGCCTGAGCTGGTGCATGAGGTGGAGACGTTCCCGGCTAGATATAGTTGGACTCACAGCAAGGGCTCTGGAACCTGTTCTCTCAGAGGGGCTGGACTGAGCTGAACTTTCATTACTTGCAACGCCAGAGTGGAAGAGATTCCACACTGGCGTTGCAACTAATTAGAGGCTGGGGTGGCAATTCTTGTTGCCCGCCGGCTCAAAGCCTGCACGTTGGACTTTAAACCCAATAGACGAGATGGTAGCTTCCTTCAGCCTTCGGGTTGGGTGACGGGTCCTGACTGTTGTTTGTGTTTACACACCAAACAGCAGCTCAGAGTACCAACTCTTTTTGGATTCCCTTGAGGGAGTACTGGAGAGTGCTCCCGCGGGTGATTCCCTTGTTCTGCTGGTGGACTTCAACGCTATGTTGGCAACGACAGTGAAACCTGGAGAGTCGTGATTGGGAAAAATGGCCACCCGGATCTGAACCCAAGTGGTGCTTTGTTATTGGACTTTTGTGCTTGTCACGGATTGTCCATAACAAACACAATGTTCAAACATAAGGGTGTTCATATGTGCACTTGGCACAAGGACACCCTCGGCCGCATGATTGACTTCGTAGTTGTGTCATGGGATTTGCGGCCTCATGTTTTGGACACTCGGTGAAGAGAGGGGCAGAGCTTTCCACCAACCACCATCTGGTGGTGAGCTGGCTCCGATGGTAGGGGAGGATGCCGGTCAGACCTGGCAGGCCCAAACGTATTGTAAGGGTCTGCTGGGAACACCTAGCAGAGTCTCCTGAAGAACTTTGAACATGTCCGGAAGAACTTTGAACATGTCACGAGGGAGGTGCTGGACATTGAGTCTGAGTGGACCATGTTCTGGACCGTTCCTCTCTTGTTGAGCCAGCTGATTGAAGCTGTGGCCGCAAGGTGTTTGGTGCCTGTCGTGGCGGTAATCCACCAGCAGTGAGGGATGCTGTCAAGCTGAAGAAAGAGCCACCGGGTCCTTTTGGCTCATGGGACTCCAGAGGCAGTGGGCATACCGACAGGCCAAGCGAGACCTCCTCAGTCCCACCAACACGTCTTCCTATGAGGAAACAGTGCCTGGGAAGTCTGTGGTGGGCTCTCCTATTTCTGGGGCTGAGGTTGCCAAGGTAGTTAAAAAGCTCCTCGGTGGCAAGGCCCCGGGGGTATGAGCTCCGTCCGGAGTTCCTTAAGGCTCTGAATGCTGTGGGGCAGTCTTGGTTGACAAGACTCTGCAACATTGCGTCTACATCGGGGGCGGTACCTCTGGATTGGCAGACCGGGGTGGTGGTACCTCTCTTTAAGAAGGGGAACCGGAGGGTGTGTTCCAACTATCGTAGATCACACTCCTCAGCCTTCCCGGTAAGGTCTATTCATGTGTAATGGAGAGGAGGAACCTCGGATCCAGGACGAACAGTGTGGTTTTCGTCCTGGTCGTGGAACGGTAGACCAGCTCTATACTCTCGGCAGGGTCCTTGAGTGTGCATGGGAGTTTGCCCAACCAGTCTACATAAGTTTTGTGGACTTGGAGAAGACATTCGACCTTGGTCCCCGGTAAATCCTGTGGGGAGTGCTCAGAGAGTATGGAGTATCGGCATGTCTGATTGTGGCGGGTGTCTCCCTGTATGATCAGTGTCAGAGCTTGGTCCGCATTGCCGGCAGTATGTCGGACCCCTTTCCAGTGAGGGTTGGACTCCGCCAAGGCTGCCCTTTGTCACCGATTCTGTTCATAACTTTAATGGACAGAATATCTAGGCGCAGTCATGGCTTTGAGGATCCCCTCAACGCTATGACTGCGCCTGGTTTGGTGGCTGCAGGATTAGGTCTCTGCTTTTTGCAGATGATGTGGTCCTGATGGCTTCAACTGGCCAAGATCTTCAGCTTTCATTGGATCGGTTCGCAGTGAAGCGACTGGGATGAGAATCAGCACCTCCAAGTCCGAGTCCATGGTTCTCGCCCGGGAAAGGGTGGAGTGCCATCTCGAGGTTGGGAAAGAGATCTTGCCCCAAGTGAAGGAGTTCAAGTACCTAGGAGTCTTGTTCACGAGTGAGGATAGAGTGGATTTTGAGATCTACAGGCGGATCGGTGCGGCGTCTTCAGTAATGAGGACGCTATATCGATCCGTTGTGGTGAAGAAGGAGCTGAGCCAGAAGGAAAAGCTTTCAATTTACCGGTCGATCAACGTTCCCATCCTCACCTATGGTCATGAGCTTTGGGTTATGACCGAAAGGACAAGATCACGGGTACAAGCGGCCGAAATGAGTTTCCTCCGCCGGGTGGTGGGTCTCTCCCTTAGAGATAGGGTGAGAAGCTCTGTCATCTGGGAGGAACTCAGTGTAAAGCCGCTGCTCCTCCACATTGAGAGGAGCCAGATGAGGTGGTTCGGGCATCCGCTCAGGATGCCACCCGAACGCCTCCCTAGGTCCGAACGGCAGGAGGCCATGGGGAAGACCTAGGATACATTGGAAAGACTATGGCCTGGGAACGCCTCGGGATCCCCCGAGAAGAGCTGGACGAAGTGGCTGGGGAGAGGGAAGTCTGGGCTTTCTGCTTAGGCTGCTGCCCCCGCAACCCGACCTCGGATAAGCGGAAGAAAATGGATGGATTTAGTATGACAGTTATACTGTCATATTGAGTGTGACAGTATACTGTCATAAAACCCAATTTTTGTATTTGCAAACCTGATTCTAGTAAAACTCACATCTATACAATATTACAGGCAATTTTGGACATAATGCACGTTTGGTTTTGGAGTTATGTTTATATAACTTTAATATATAGTATGACATCTATACTGTTATAATGAGTAAAAAAACTAACTTGTGTCTGTCATAAAACTCAATTTTTGTATTTGCAAACCTTACAAAAACAAATGATTCTAGTAAAACTCACATGGATTCAATATTACAGACATTTTTAGACATTTTGCATGTTTGGTTTAGGAATTATGTTGGAATACATTTGTATATGCTTTTTTTCACATTATCTCAGCATTTTAAGAACTTACTGTCATATTGAGTAAAAAAAACTTTTTGTGTTTGCAAGCCTTAAAAAAACAACCGATTCTAGTAAAACTCACATTGATACAATATTACAGGCATGTTTAGACATCTTGCATGTTTGGTTTTGGAGTTATGTTTATATAACCTGCTTTCTGAGCCGCCACCTTTGTGGTTTGCGTGTCCCACTGATCCTAGGAGCTATGTTGTCCGGGGGCTTCTATGCCCCCTGGTAGGGTCCCCCAAGACAAACAGGTCCTAGGTGAGGAATCAGACAAAGAGCAGCTCAAAGACCTTTATGAAAAGTACAAATCGAGGACCTAGATATTTTCTCGCCCGGACGCGGGTCACCGTGGCTCCCCTGTGGAGCCAGGCCCAGAGGTGGGGCACGATGGCGAGCGACTGGTGCCCATGGGGCCCAGCTCGAAGAGGCAACGTGGGTCCCCCCTGCAATAGGCTCACCACTCATGGGCTGGGTCATAGAGGTCGGGTGCAGTGTTAGCTGGGCGGAAGCCGAAGGCAGGGCACTTGGCGGTCCGATTATCGGCTACATAAGCTCGCTCTTGGGACGTGGAACGTCACCTCGCGAGGTGGAGAAGTTCCCGGCTAGATAAAGCTGGACTCACTTCGACGCACAGCAAGGGCTCTGGAACCTGTTCTCTCAAGAGGGGTTGGACTCTCTTCCACTCTGGCGTTGCAAGTAATGAGAGGCTGGGTTGGCAATTCTTGTTGCCCCCCGGCTCAAAGCCTGCACGTTGGACTTAACCCAGAAGACGAGATGGTAACTTCCCTCCACTTTCGGGTTGGGTGACGGGTCCTGACTGTTGTTGGTGTTTACGCACCAAACAGCAGCTCAGAGTACCCACTCTTTTTGGATTCCCTTGAGAGTGCTCCCTCGGGTGATTCCTTTGTTCTAATGGGGGTCTTCAACGCTCATGTTGGCAACGACTTTGAAACCTGGAGAGTCGTGATTGGGAAAAATGGCCACCCGGATCTGAACCCAAGTGGTGCTTTATTATTGGACTTTTGTGCTCGTCACGGATTGTCCATAACAAACACAATGTTCAAACATAAGGGTGTCCATATGTGCACTTGGCACCAGGACACCCTCGGCCGCAGTTCCATTATTGACTTTGTAGTTGTGTCATGGGATTTGCGGCCTCATGTTTTGGACACTCGGGTGAAGAGAGGGGCGAGCTTTCTACCGATCACCACCTGGTGAGCTGGCTCCGATGGTGGGGTAGGATCCCGGACAGACCTGGCAGGCCCAAACGCATTGTGAGAGTCTTTTGGGAATGCCTAGCAGTCTCCTGTCAGAGAGAGTTTCTTTTTCTACCTCCGGAGGAACTTTGAACATGTCACAAAGGAGGTGCTGGACATTGAGTCTGAATGGATCATGTTCCGTGCCTCTCTTGTCAAGCCAGCTGATTGGAGCTGTGGCCGCAAGGTGTTTGGTGCCTGTCGTGGCGGTAATCCTAGAACCCGCTGGTGGCCACCAGCAGTGCGGGATGCCGTCAAGCTGAAGAAAGAGCTTATCTGGTCCTTTTGGCTCATGGGACTCCAGAGGCAGCGGGCATACCGACAAGCCAAGCAGTGCCTGGGGAATCTGTGGTGGGCTCTCCTATTTCTGGGGCTGAGGTTGCCAAGGTAGTTAAAAAGCTCCTCGGTGGCAAGGCCGCGGGGGTGGATGAGCTCCGTCCGGAGTTCCTTAAGGCTCTGGATGCTGTGGGGCTGTTTTAGTTGACAAGACTCTGCAACATCGCATGGACATCAGGGGCGGTACCTCTGGATTGGCAGACCGGGGTGGTGGTTCCTCTCTTTAAGAAGGGGAACCGGAGGGTGTGTTCCAACTATCGTAGATCACACTCCTCAGCCTTCCCGGTAAGGTCTATTCATGTGTACTGGAGAGGAGGAACCTCGGATCCAGGACGAACAGTGTGGTTTTCGTCCTGGTCGTGGAACGGTAGACCAGCTCTATACTCTCGGCAGGGTCCTTGAGTGTGCATGGGAGTTTGTCCAACCAGTCTACATGTGCTTTGTGGACTTGGAGAAGACATTCGACCGTGGCCACCCCGGGAAGTCCTGTGGGGAGTGCTCAGAGAGTATGAGGTATCGGCATGTCTGATTGTGGCGGGTCGCTCCCTGTATGATCAGTGTCAGAGCTTGGTCCGCATTGCCAGCAGTAAGTCGGACCCCTTTCCAGTGAGGGTTGGACCGGAGTCCAACCCTCGTGTTGGCTGCCCTTATTCACCAAATGTGTTCATAAATTTTATGGACATAATTTCTAGGCGCAGTCATGGCGTTGAGGGGATCCGGTTTGGTGGCTGCAGGATTAGGTCTCTCCTTTTTGCAGATGATGTGGTCCTTATGGCTTTAACTGGCCAGGATCTTCAGCTCTCATTGGATTGGTTCGCAGCCGAGTGTGAAGCGACTGGGATGAGAATCAGCACCTCCAAGTCCGAGGTTCTCGCCCGGGAAAGGGTGGAGTGCCATTTCGAGGTTGGGCAGGAGATCTTGCCCCAAGTGGATGAGTTCAAGTACCTGGAGTCTTGTTCATGAGTGAGGGAAGAGTGGATCGTGAGATGCACAGGCTGGCGGCCGAAATGAGTTTTCTCCGCTGGGTGGCGGGTCTCTCCCTTACTGTAAGAATTTTCACCGTTTAATTACAGTAACCTACTGGCAGCTAATGGTTCCAGTATAAAACTGTTTTTCTACAGCACACATACTGTGATTTATCACTACAGTTTATTACTGTAAAAAGTAACACAGTACTGTGCTGTATCAAATATACGCTTCACAGCATAATACTGTCATCTGTTTAGCGGCATTACACTGTTATTTTAGTGTATCTACTGTAATATCCATTAACAGTTAATTACAGTAAAATAATTGTAAGCACTATAGACTGAGCTTTACAGTATAATGCCACTAGAAGTTAATGAGTTGAACTTTTAATTTTTCAAAATCAAAACCCCTGCAATCTGCTGGCATAAAAATGACTGGAGAAATGGCCTTGCAAGATTATGTTTTTATTAACCAATTATTTTAAAGTGCATCAAATACATTCAATGTACATTTAGTGCATTCTTCTTTTTTTCAGTAAAGCATTTTAACATTTATAACATGTCCACTTAATTTCTAACTGGAGACAAAACACTGAACACGAGTCCAGTGTTTAGTTGTCGGCTACATAAAGCCCCACTCAAAGTCTGTGAGATGTTTTATAAGGGTGGCTACGTGAGGATTTACAGTTGCTGCCTTTTTCTGGACCAGCTTCCCGGTCTTCTTGGACACCACCTTTCCCTGGCTAGCCTTTGTTCCCCTCTCAGGGTTAACGCCAATGAATCGCCTAAAAAAGAGAGAAAGCATATTAGATATTCTGTTGTGATTGAAGATTACTTTTAGTCGATACAGAACCCCCCTCACATTGTTATTTAGGAATATGCACTGCACAAATATTAATATCAATTTTAGGATGTATGTGAGCCTATACCATAACCACAGCTGTAGATGAGTGAATGCTCTAAAACCCATTAAGACAAATTCAGAGAGGAAGACAATGCTAAAGCCTCCCCAACCCCTCTCTCTATTCATGTTTTCTCTCCATCTACGGGACCGTGTATTTACGCTGATGTTTCCTGCTTTCACCCATTTAACATATCGTTACCTGCTCATTACCTATCTTCTCTGCATCCTGGGGTCACACTGGTGCATCTTGCCTTTACCCATTCAACATATCTTTACCTGCACATTACCTACCTTCTCTGCATAGTGTGGTCACGCTGGTGCTTTCTACCTTTACCCTTTCAACATATCTTTACCTGCACATTACCTACCTTCTCTATATCCTGGAGTCAAGCTGGTGTTTCCTGCCTTTACTCATTCAACATATCTTTACCTGCACATTACCTACCTTCTCTGTATCCTGGCGTCTAGCTGGTGTTTCCTGCCTTCACCCATTCATCATATCTTTACCTGCACATTACCTACCTTCCCTGCATCCTTGGGTCACACTGGTGCTTCTTTCTTTCACCATACAACATATCTTCACCTGCACATACCTACCTTGTCTGCATGGCCTCGACCACACCTGCGCTTCCTTCTTTCACCCATTCAACATACCTTCACCCGCACATTACCTACCTTCCCTGCATAGTGGGGTCACACTGGTGCTTCCTGCCTTTACCCATTCAACATATCTTCACCCGCACATTACCTACTTGCTCTGCATTCTCGGGTCAAGCTGGTGCTTCCTGCCATCATCCAGTCAACATGTCTTTACCTGCAAATTATCTACTTTTTCTGCATCCTGGGGTCAAACAGGTACTTCCTTCTTTGACCCAGTCAACATATCTTTACCTGCACATTACCTACCTTCTCTGTATCCTAGAGTCAAACTGGTGCTTCGGTCCCTAATAAGAAGGTCCACAAAGGAACAGAAGAGTCATTGATTTAAGGCACACAATTGGGGAAATGACAAGTCAAATTCCTGAACAGAGGTAAGAAATATAAAATAAAATATCCTAACAGTATTTTAACAGTATCAAGAGGATTTACCTTTGAACAAATTCCAATGTCCGAGGACCTTCCTCTTGGTATTCCAAGTTGAACACATAGTATGTGGCAAGAAGGGCAGCAAGCCCTGAGATTTAGCTAGGTTGGACGCCTTTGCAGATGACATCACCTTCCATGCTGATCATCCAACGTTTTATTGTGACTTTGTCACCAGCAACTGGTACAGTCAAGAAATGCAGTTTATGTTCCTAAACAGTATCCAATATGGGTAGCATTTTAAAAGTATTTGGAATGGCCACCTCACTCGCTCTCTCTTTCCTCTGTTTACATCTAGTCTCCTAAGGCAGTGGTTCTCAAATGGGGGTACGCGTACTCCTGGGGGTACTTGAAGGTATGCCAAGGGGTACGTGAGATTTTTTTTTGAATATTCTAAAAATAGCAACAATTCAAAAATCCTTTATAAATATATTTATTGAATAATACTTCGACAAAATATGAATGTAAGTTCATAAACTGAACAACTAATCAAATAGGCTATTCCATTCATTACCATAAAGCCAGAGTTTCCCCCATGCCATGATGGTTTGACCCTACCTGGCGGTGCCACACGGCACCAACTGTCAATCAACTATCCATGTAGAAAACAATGGAGGCTTGGTTAAAGCGTAGTGGACATGTTCCATAAATATTGATGTTAAAGATTTCTTTTTTTGTGAAGAAATGTTGAGAATGAAGTTCATGAATCCAGATGGATCTCTATTACAATCCCCAAAGAGGGCACTTTAAGTTGATTACTTCTATGTGTAAAAATCTCTATTTATAATTGAATCACTTGGTTTTTTTTCAACAAGTTTTTAGTTATTTTTATATCTTTTTTTCCAAATAGTTCAAGAAAGACCACAACAAATGAGCAATATTTTGCACTGTTATACAATTTAATAAATCAGAAACTGATGACATAGTGCTGTATTTTACTTCTTTATCTCTTTTTTTCAACCAAAAATGCTTTGCTCTGATTAGGGGGTACTTGAATTTAAAAAATGTTCACAGGGGTACATCACTGAAAAAAGGTTGAGAACCACTGTCCTAAGGCAGTGGTTCTCAACCTTTTTTCAGTGCTGTGAACATTTTTTTAATGCAAGTAGACCTCCATGTCTTCATAACAGGAATATCCTGAATCCTCAAGTTGCATATCACAATAGTCATCATCAGTGTTAATAACACAAGAGCTGCTTGGATTTGCTGTTGATCAAGTCAAACTTCGTTCAGTGTAGCCGTAGTGCTTCCTTGACACGTGCGATGTGAAAGTAGACTTAACTGTAAATCTTTTTTCACATTGACTGAAGGGGCACGTAACTGTCCTACCTTCGGTAATATGACTTTTCAAATGCAGGAGAAGGGCCCGTATATCATCGCACTTCGCGCTACATGAGACAATATTACAAGGTAAACCTTCTGCGCTATACATATCAGTCCTACTCTTGCCATATTTATGACGACGGCTGTGAGTTTTGAAGGCTGAGAAGTTGGAAAAAACTCTTGTGCATTTAGGGAAAGCACACTTAAACGATGCATTAGGCATACAACTATGACTTCGCATGTGTCTAACATACGCAAATACATTGCTGCAAGTCGTAGCACATATGTTGCAAGTTATCATCTTTTATGATGACTATGACAAAAAAGAAGAAAACTTAGCTAGCTAGCATGCGGCGGTACATGCGATAGTGTCTGTGATGCTGACTGTGACGCTATGTCATTTCGGACTTTATAAATATATATATAAAGTAATTCAAACAGAAAATGACACATCAAGGTACAAGTGACTCTTACCTTGTTATCAAAAACACACGATGCAGTAGGATGGATTTAGCAGGGTCGGCCAGGTGAAATGAAGCTCGGTTGGACGAATTGTGGGCGGACCCAAGAAACAAGTCTGAAAAATACTGAATTACACTGTAGGTTTTACAGTAACTTACTGCTGGTCGATATTTTTTGAAAAATGCAACAACATTTACAGTACTTAACTGCATTTAAGAAGAACATGATAGGTTGATTGGCAACACTAAATTGGCCCTAGTGTGTGAATGTGAGTGTGAATGTTGTCTGTCTATCTGTGTTGGCCCTGCGATGAGATGGCGACTTGTCCAGGGTGTACCCCGCCTTCCGCCTGATTGTAGCTGAGATAGGCTCCAGCGCCCCCCGCGACCCCGAAGGGAATAAGCGGTAGAAAATGGATGGATGGATGGAGTATATAACTGTAATTTTAT
The DNA here is from genome assembly GCF_033978785.1 of Entelurus aequoreus. NCBI lineage: Eukaryota > Metazoa > Chordata > Actinopteri > Syngnathiformes > Syngnathidae > Entelurus > Entelurus aequoreus. The sequence goes on from NW_026907998.1 coordinate 251,638, forward strand.
TTTTTATTTTTACAGTAATTTTTTACAGTGAAGGTCATGGGTGTCAAACTCTGGCCCGTGGGCCAAATTTGGCCCAACGTGTAATTTGACTTGGCCCTTGAGGCAATATCAAATTAACACTAAAGCTGGACCTTCGATTATACATTGCGGCAGTGCCGCTACTTCTAATACTTGCCAACCCTCCCGGGCGTGACTCCAGCACTCCTCCCGAATTTTTTTTTTTTTTCCAGCTAGTCAAACGAGTGCCGGCCCAGTTTCATGTCAGTGCAGCTTCTGCACCCACACACAATTGAATGCAACGCATACTTCATCAACAGCGATACAGGTTACACTGACGGTAGCCAAATAAAAAACTTTAACACTTTTAGAAATATACGCCACACTGTGAATCCACACCAAACAAGAATGACAAACACATTTTGGGAGAACATCCGCACCGTAACACAACATAAACACAACACAACAAATACCCAGAACCCTTTGTAGCACTAAATCTTCCGAGACGCTACAAGGTGTGTGTGTGTGTGGGGGGGGGAGGTTTGGTGGTAGCGGGGGTGTATTTTGTAGCGTCCCGAAAGAGTTAGTGCTGCAAAAGATTCTGGGTATTTGTTCTTTTGTGTTTATGTTGTGTTACGGTGCGGATGTTCTCCCGAAAAGTGTTTTTTATTTTTGTTTGGTGTGGGTTCACAGTGTGGCGTATATTTCTAACAGTGTTAAAGTTTTTTATACTGGCACCCTCAGTGTAACCTGTATCGCTGTTGATGAAGTATGCGTTGCATTCATTTGTGTATGCGTGCTGTAGCTGCACATATCTTGTGACTGGGTCTGAATGATGTTAGAATTGGGTGTACGAGATATGACTGTTGAACATCTTGTTCGATAATGAAAGTTGCCTCAGCTCAAAGCCTGAGCCCCGACATTAAAGAACTAGCATCTAAAAAAAGATGCCAGGTATCTGGCTTGGGCACATCAAATTAGATCAGTGTGTTGCAAACTGAGCAGTTTAAAGTCCTGAATGGTTGTTTTATTCATTGTTATTTTATTTTCAAATTTATTAGCCTGTGGATAAAGTTAATGTTGATATTTACCTCAGAAGGCTGCAAATAGAAAAGAGGCATTCAATTTGTATTTAAATTATATTTGATATGCAATTGATATTTTTTAATTATTATTATTATTATTTGAAACTCCATTTTGCATGTCACTATAAAGTTATATAAGCCTTGCTTGTTCAATATTCAATGCAAAACGTTTTTGGGTCCCTATTAAAAGGTTAATTTGTTCAACCTTGGCCCGCGGCTTTGTTCAGTTTTAAACTTTGGCCCACTCTGTATTTGAGTTTGACACCCCTGGTGAAGGTGAAGCTCTGTCATCCTGGAGGCCACGGGGAAGACCCAGGACACATTGGGAACACTATGTCTCCCGGCTGGCCTGGGAACGCCTCGGGATCCCCTGAGAAAAGGTCCTAGGTGAGGGATCAGACAAAGAGCAGCTCAAAGACCTTTATGAAAAGTACAAATCGAGGACCTAGATTTTTTCTCGCCCAGGCGCAGGTCACCGTGGCTCCCCTGTGGAGCCAGGCGCAGAGGTGGGGCACGATGGCGAGCGACTGGTGGCCGGGCCTGTCTCCATGGGGCCCTGCCGGGCTCATTTCGAAGAGGCAACGTGGGTCAACCCTCCAATGGGCTCACCACTCATGGGCCCATTGAGGTCATAGAGGTCGGATGCAGTGTGAACTGGGCGGCAGCCGAAGGCAGGGCACTTGGCAGTCCGATTATCGGCTACATAAGCTCGCTCTTGGGAAGTGGAACGTCACCTCGCTGGGAGGGAAAGAGCCTAAGCTGGTGCGCGAGGTGAAGAAGTTCCGGCTAGATATAGTTGGACTCACTTCGACGCACAGCAAGGGCTCTGGAACCTGTTCTCTCAAGAGGGGCTGGACTCTCTTCCACTCTGGCGTTGCAAGCAATGAGAGGCTGGGGTGGCAATTGTTGTTGCTCAAAGCCTGCACGTTGGACTTTAACCCATTAGACGAGATGGTAGCTTCCCTCCGCCTTCGGGTTGGGTGACGGGTCCTGACTGTTGTTTGTGTTTACGCACCAAACAGCAGCTCAGAGTACCCACTCTTTTTGGATTCCCTTGAGGGAGTACTGGAGAGTGCTCCCTCGGGTGATTCCCTTGTTCTGTTGGGAGACTTCAATGCTCATGTTGGCAAGGACAGTGAAACCTGGAGAGTCGTGATTGGGAAAAATGGCCACCCGGATCTGAACCCAAGTGGTGCTTTGTTATTGGACTTTTGTGCTCGTCACGGATTGTCCATAACAAACACAATGTTCAAACATAAGGAAGAACTTTAAACATGTCACGAGGGAGGTGCTGGACATTGAGTCTGAGTGGACCATGTTCCGTGCCTCTCTTGTCGAGCCTGCTGATTGGAGCTGTGGCCTCAAGGTGTTTGGTGCCTGTCGTGGCGGTAATCCTAGAACTCGCTGGTGGCCACCAGCAGGGAGGGATGCCGTCAAGCTGAAGAAAGAGCCTATCGGGTCCTTTTGGCTCATGGGACTCCAGAGGCAGCGGGCATACCGACAGGCCAAGCAGTGCCTGGGGAGTCTGTGGTGGACTCTCCTATTTCTGGGGCTTAGGTTGCCTAGGTAGTTAAAAAGCTCCTCTGTGGCAAGGCCCCGGTGGTGGATGAGTTCCTTAAGGCTCTGGATACTGTGGGGCTGTCTTGGTTGACAAGACTCTGCAACATCGCGTGAACATTGGGGGTGGTACCTCTGGATTGGCACACCGGGGTGGTGGTTCCTCTCTTTAAGAAGGGGAACCGGAGGGTGTGTTCCAACTATCGTGAAACACACTCCTCAGCCTTCCCGGTAAGGTCTATTCATGTGTACTGGAGAGGAGGAAACTCGGATCCAGGACGAACAGTGTGGTTTTCGTCCTGGTCGTGGAACGGTAGACCAGGTCTATACTCTCGGCAGGGTCCTTGAGTGTGAAGCGACTGGGATGAGAATCAGCACCTCCAAGTCCAAGTCCATGGTTCTCGCGCAGGAAAGGGTCGAGTGCCATCTCCAGGTTGGGGAGGAGATCTTTCCCCAAGTGGAGGAGTTCAAGTACCAACAAGTCTTGTTCACGAGTGAGGATAGAGTGGATCGAGAGATCCACAGGCGGTTTGGTGCGGCGTCTTCAGTATTGAGGACGCTATATCGATCCGTTGTGGTGAAGAAGGAGCTGAGCCAGAAGGAAAAGCTCTCAATTTACCGTCGATCTACGTTCCCAGCTTTGGGTTATGACCGAAAGGACAAGCGGCCGAAATGCGTTTCCTCTGCCGGGTGGTGGGTCTCTACCTTAGAGACAGGGTGAGAAGCTCTGTCATCCGGGAGGAACTCAAAGTAAAGCCGCTGCTCCTCCACATTGAGAGGAGCCATGAGGTGGTTCGGGCATCTGCTCAGGATGCCACCCGAACGCCTCTAGGGAGGTGTGGCAGGAGGCCACGGGGAAGACCTAGGACACATTGGAAAGACTATGTCCCCGGCTGGCCTGGGAACGCCTCGGAATACCCCGAGAAGAGCTGGACGAAGTGGCTGGGGAGAGGGAAGTCTGGGATTTTCTGCTCAGGCTGCTGCCCCCGCAACCCGACCTCGGATAAGCGGAAGAAAATGGATGGATTTAGAATGACAGTTATACTGTCAGATTGAGTACAAAAACTAACTAAACCTTACACAATATAATGTTTCGCGGTCAGGCTTAGGCCTGACAGGGAAAAGGACGACCCTGCCATGCAGAGTCCAACAGGATATGGAGGGTATGGCATGGAGGGGGGGTGTACCTGGGACGCTAGGTACATCGTTGAGCCCTCTGGAGACGTCGTGGGCTTCAATCAACGAAACGTCGATGAAGCAGGGTGCCCACCTGAAGACCCCAATGACATACTTACCCTCCCTTTCACCACTCCACACCGACTGCTACCGTCAAGATTGTTCCTACTTACCAAAGGGATTGAAACATCTAGTTCTATTTGCTTTACTGATCTTCTGGAAGAAAAACCCAGTGACTGTTGTGAAAGGGCAGCTGACAACAAGGGAAAGACCTTGTGACAGCTTGGAGAGACAGCTGACAGGAGGAAATAGACCCCAACGGGGCTGTTATGGGCTAGCTACCCACAGCAGCAGGCTCCGTCACCCTATTAGGGCACAAGAGCCACCATATCTGGCTACAGAAAGTTCAAGAAGAAGAATACCCCTAGAGTCTGCGAGAGCAGGGGCGCAAGAAGACTCACAGGCTGATCTCCCGGTAACGACCCTTGGAATGGACACGACAATGAATGAAGGTAGTAGTAATACTCTTGAGAAACCAGCAGTTGGACATGTTCTTCAGATGTGTGTGTGTGGATGGGCTAAAGTAACATCAACCCATGGTCTTAAAGTTCACCAAGGGCGGAAGAAATGCCTGAAAACCCCTAACCCAGGGCCCCGCATTGACCGGCTTCTGTTAAGAAGAAGGTTAAATCAGTCGGATGAAACTCAGCGGCAGGAAGAAACCCACAGTCCGCAGAGCATCAGCACCCCGCAGGATGAGGAGGAAGCATCAGGCAGAACCACCAGTCCAAGACCATACCCAGTACACCGCAAAAAGGAAAACATGCAAGGACGTAAGCCGTTGGTGAAATGGCCAAAGTCTAACAGCAAGGAGTGGGAAACCATCAACATAGACTTAAGCCTTATCCTAAGTAACATCAAAGGATCAGCCGAAAAGAAGCTGGAGAAGATGGGTGACCTAATCTACAGCTACGGAGAGAAGAGATGTGGAGTGAAGGAAAAAGTCAGAAAGGAAGACATGCTTCCCGCCCCCAAATCTCGTCGGCTTCAAGAAATCCATCTACTTGTAAAAGAAAGGCGACAGCTAAGGAAGGTGTGGAGAAAGGCAACAGCAGAAGAAAGGGAAGGCATCGACCTCCTTCAAGAGGAATTAAAACAGAGGCTCTCAAAACTCCGTCGAGCGGAAAGCCTAAGGATGCGTCGGAAGAAGAAAGAAAAAGCCAGAACCGACTTCTACAAAGACCCCTTTAAATTTGTGAAAGGGATTTTCACAAAAGAGAAGAGTGGATCTCTGAAAACATCAAAAGACCAGGTTGAAGAATATCTGAGAACCATCTATACTGATGAGAAGAAACATGAACCGGTCATTGTCCCCACTGACATCCCTCCTATATCACCCGCACAACATCAGGTTGATGTCAGCCCTCCCAAGCTGAGCGAGGTGAAGCAGGCAGTAAAAAAGGCAAGATCGGCATCTGCCCCAGGCCCTAATGGTGTTTCGTATAGTGTCTACAAGAACGCTCCGGAGGTTCTGAAATTCCTGTGGAAAAACATGAGAGTGGTGTGGGACAAGCAGATCATCCCGAAAGCCTGGCGAAGAGCGGGAGGAGTGCTTATCCCAAAAGAAAAGAACTCGACCACCATTGAACAGTTTCGCCAAATAAACCTTCTGAACATCGAAGGCAAGATTTTCTTCAGCGTATTGGCACAGCGACTAACAGAGTATCTGAAGCAAAACCACTTCATTGATACATCGATCCAAAAGGCTGGCATAGCAGGCTTCTCTGGATGCCTCGAACATAACAGCATCTTATGGCATCAAATCCAGACTGCGAAAAAAGAAGGAAAAGATCTTCATGTCTTGTTCCTTGATCTGGCCAACGCCTATGGATCAGTCCCTCATTCATTGCTGTGGACTGCCTTTGAATTCTTCCAAGTGCCAACTACAATCACAAATCTCGTAAAACACTATTTCCAGGATTTGCAGTTTTGCCTCACAACATCAGGCTTCACCACAAAGTGGCAATCTCTGGAAGTAGGCATCATGGCTGGGTGCACCATCTCCCCATTGGCCTTTACGATGGCAATGGAAATCATTATTAGAGCATCGAAATGGGTGGTTGGAGGAGAACGACTACAATGTGGTCAGAGATTACCACCAATTCGAGCCTATATGGACGATATAACAACACTCACAACAACTGTCCCCTGCACCAAGAGACTGCTGGAGAAACTTCATTCAAATATAACATGGGCACGGATGAAGTTAAAGCCCAGCAAGTGCAGAAGTATCTCCATTGTGAAAGGCCAAGTCACAGACCAGAGATTTCATGTCAGCGGAACACCAGTACCAACTGTTTCAGAAATGCCAGTAAAGAGCTTGGGAAGGTGGTACGACGCAAGGCTCAAAGACACCGAACAGTTTGAGCAACTAAAAAAGGATACCATCACTTACATGGATTGCATCAATAAAACCTTGTTGCCAGGAAAACTTAAGTTGTGGTGTTTTCAATTTGGCATACTCCCAAGACTCTTGTGGCCTTTAACTGTGTACGAAATCCCCATCACCAAGGTTGAAAAATTGGAACGTGTGATAAGCACACAGCTGAAACAGTGGCTTGGAGTTCCAAGATGCTTCAGTTCTATTGGACTATATGGGCATGGCAAATTGGAATTACCAATCTCAGGACTGGTGGAAGAATTCAAATGCACCAAAGCAAGGCTGGTCATGACGCTAACTGAAACTGAGGATGCAGTCATTCGAACAGCGGCCCCCCGAGTAACAGCGGGAAGGAAGTGGATTCCATCAGAAGCTGTTCAGAGTGCAAAGTCTGCTCTTCAATTCAGAGATGTGGTTGGGCAAGTACAGCATGGGAGAGCAGGGCTCGGGCTCATCCCAAAACCTCCCCTATGGCACAAAGCAACATCAGAGCAGAAGAGACGGCTAGTAGTAGAGGAAGTCAGGAGACAGGAGGAGGGAGAGCGACATGCTAAAGCCGTCTCAATGGCCAAGCAGGGGAGATGGACCAACTGGGAAAGCCTGGAGAAGAAAAAGCTCAACTGGTATGACATCTGGCAGATGGAGGGAGCACGACTGAGTTTTATCATCAGAGCCACGTACGACCTGCTACCGTCCCCTATAAATCTGAAAACCTGGTACGGAGAAGATCCCGCCTGTTCCCTGTGTCAAGTACCTGCATCTCTAAGGCATATCCTATCAGGGTGTACTATAAGTCTCACCCAAGGACGCTATACTTGGCGGCATAACCAAGTACTCAGAGAGCTTGCATCAACACTGGAACAGAGGCGAACCACCACAAACAATCTCCCACTAACACCAGCAGGAAAGGTCCACTTCACACAATTTGTACCAGCTGGCAAACATCAAGAGTGTCAAACAACACCAAATAATGCAAGCATCCTGCAGTCGGCTCGAGATTGGAAATTTGAAGTGGACCTTGATAAAAAGCTTGTGTTTCCCCCAGAAATAATGGCTACAACACTCCGGCCAGACATGGTCCTGTGGTCTCCAACAGCAAAACTGGCTTATGTCGTGGAACTGACAGTACCATGGGAAGAAGGGGTTGAAGAGGCTTACGAAAGGAAAAAAACCAAATATTCTGACCTGGCAGCTGAAGCATCCCAGAACGGCTGGAAGACCAGCATTTTCCCAGTAGAGGTGGGATGCAGGGGATTTATTGCCACATCTACCATCAGTCTGTTGAGAAAAATGGGGGTGAAAGGACGCTCCCTCCAACAGACTATCAAGTCCATGTCAAGAGCTGCCGAAAAAGCCAGCAACTGGCTCTGGATTAAGCGCAAGGACCCCAATTGGGCAGTAAAATGAGAGACAATGGTATGCGGTCAGGCTTAGGCCTGACTCAGGGAAAAGGACGACCCTGCCATGCAGAGTCCAACAGGATATGGAGGGTATGGCATAGAGGGGGGTGTACCTGGGACGCTAGGTACATCGTTGAGCCCTCTGGAGACGTCGTGGGCTTCAATCAACGAAACGTCGATGAAGCAGGGTGCCCACCTGAAGACCCCAATGACATACTTACCCTCCCTTTCACCACTCCACACCGACTGCTACCGTCAAGATTGTTCCTACTTACCAAAGGGATTGAAACATCTAGTTCTATTTGCTTTACTACTAGTAAAACTCACAAAGATACATATCTCCAGGCATTATTAGCCATTTTGCATGTGTGGTTTAGGAGTTATGTTTAAATAAATAACTGTCAGATTGAGTGTGACAGTAAACTGTCATAGTGAGTAAAACCCTTATTTTGCATTTGCAAACCTTACAAAAACAACTAAATCTAGTTAAACTCACACAGATACAATAATACAGGCATTTTTAGACACAATGCATGTTTGGTTTTAGAGTTATGTTTATATAACTTTCATATTTAGTATGACAGTTATACTGTCATATTGAATAAAAACAAAAACTAACTTGTGTCTTTGTAAACCTTACAAAATACCATTTTTCTAGTAAAACTAACTAAGATACATGCTCCAGGCATTATTAGCTATTTTGCATGTGTTGTTTGAGTTATGTTTAAATAACTGTCATATTGAGTGTGGCGTTATACTGTCATATTGAGTTAAAAAAATCTAACTTGTGTCTTTGCAAACCTTACAAAAGAAAATGTTTCTAGCAACACTCACAAAGATAATTTTTTTCACGCTATTAGACATGTTTCCAAGGAGTTATAATTAAATAACTTTCATATTGAGTGTTAAAGTTATAATGTCATTATGTGTAAAACCTAATTTTTGTATTTGCAAACCTTACAAAAACAATTGATTCTAGTAAAACTTACATAAATTCAATATTACAGGCATTTTTAGACAATTCACATGTTTGGTTTAAAAATTGTGTTTGAATACATTTGTATTGCTTTTTTCGCATTATCTCAGGATTCTAAGATCATTACTTAAATATTGAGTAAAACACTACTTTTTGTTTTTGCAAACCTTACAAACCCACATGAATACATTATTATAAGCAATTTTAGACATGACACACGTTTGGTTCTGGAGTTATGTTTATATAACTTTTATATTTAGTATGACTGTTATACTGTCATATTGAATAAAAAAAAACTAGCTTGTGTCTTTGCAAACTTTACAAAAGATCATTTTTCTAGTAAAACTAACAACGTTACATGTCTCCAGGCATTATGAGCCATTTTGCATGGGTTGTTTAGGAATGATCTTTAAATACATTTTTATTGCTTTTTTCGCATTATTTAGGATTCTAAAATCCTTACTTTCACATTGAGGAAAAAACTGCTTTTTGTTTTTGCAAACCTTACAAACTCACATAAATACATTATTATAGGCAATTTTAGACATGACACACGTTTGGTTCTGGAGTTATGTTTATATAACTTTCATATTTAGTATGACTGTTATACTGTCATATTGAATAAGAAAAAACTAGCTTGTGTCTTTGCAAACTTTGCAAAAGATAATTTTTCTAGTAAAACTAACAAAGATATATGTCTCCAGGCATTATTACCCATTTTGCATGGGTTGTTTAGGAATTATGTTTAAATACATTTTTATTGCTTTTTTTGCATTATCTCAGGATTTTAAGATCATTACTTTCATATTGAGTAAAAAACTACTTTTTGTTTTTGCAAACCTTACAAACTCACATTAATACATTATTACAGGCATTTTTAGACATGACACATGTTTGGTTTTGGAGTTATGTTCATATGACTTTCATATTTAGTATGACTGTTATAGTGTCATATTGAATTAAAAAAAACTAGTTTGTGTCTTTGCAAACTTTACAAAATATACATTTCCTGGTAAAACTAACAAAGATACATGTCTCCAGGCATTATTACCCTTTTTGCCTGGGTAGTTTAGGAGTTATGTTTAAATACATTTTTATTGCTTTTTTCGCATTATCTCAGGATTCCAAGATCATTACTTTCATATTGAGTAAAAAACTACTTTTTGTTTTTGCAAACCTTACAAACTCACATAAATACATTATTACAGGCATTTTTAGACATGACACATGTTTGGTTTTGGAGTTATGTTCATATAACTTTCATATTTAGTATGACTGTTATACTGTCATATTGAATAAAAAAAAAACTAGCTTGTGTCTTTGCAAACTTTACAAAAGATCATTTTACTAGTAAAACTAACAAAGATACATGTCTCCAGGCATTATTACCCATTTTGCATGGGTTGTTTAGGAATTATGTTTAAATACATTTTTATTGCTTTTTTCGCATTATCTCAGGATTTTAAGATCATTACCTTCATATTGAGTAAAAAACTACTTTTTGTTTTTGCAAACCTTACAAACTCACATAAATACATTATTAGAGGCATTTTTAGACATGACACATGTTTGGTTTTGGAGTTATGTTCATATAACTTTTATTTTTAGTATGACTGTTAAACTGTCATATTGAATAAAAAAAAACTAGCTTGTGTCTTTGCAAACTTTACAAAAGATCATTTTTCTAGTAAAACTAACAAAGATAAATGTCTCCAGGCATTACTACCCATTTTGCATGGGTTGTTTAGGAATTATGTTTAAATACATTTTTATTGCTTTTTTCGCATTATCTCAGGATTCTAAGATCATTACTTTCATATTGAGTAAAAAACTACTTTTTGTTTTTGCAAACCTTACAAACTCACATAAATACATTATTACAGACATTTTTAGACATGACACATGTTTGGTTTTGGAGTTATGTTTATATAACTTTTATATTTAGTATGACTGTTACACTGTCATATTGAATTAAAAAAAACTAGCTTGTGTCTTTGCAAACTTTACAAAAGATCATTTTTCTAGTAAAACTAACAAAGATACATGTCTCCAGGCATTATTACCCATTTTGCATGGGTTTTTTAGGAATTATGTTTAAATACATTTTTATTGCTTTTTTCGCATTATCCCAGGATTCTAAGATCATTACTTTCATATTGAGTAAAAAACTACTTTTTGTTTTTGCAAACCTTACAAACTCACATTAATACATTATTACAGGCATTTTTAGACATGACACATGTTTGGTTTTGGAGTTATGTTTATATAACTTTCATATTTAATATGACTGTTATACTGTCATATTGAATAAAAAAAAACTGGCTTGTGTCTTTGCAAACTTTACAAAAGATCATTTTCCCAGTAAAACTAACAAAGATACATGTTTCCAGGCATTATTAGCCATTTTGCATATGTTGTTTAGGAGTAATGTTTAAATACATTTTTATTGCTTTTTTCGCATTATCTCAGGATTTTAAGAACATTACAGTCATATTGAGTAAAAAAACTACTTTTTGTGTTTGCAAGATTTAAATAAGCATGTGTTTCGAGTAAAACGGCCAAGGATGCATTATTTCAGGCATTATTAGCCATTTTTCATGTGTGGTTTGAGTTATGGTTAAATAACTGTCATATACTGTCAGTTATGACATAGTAAGTAAAACCTAAATTATGTATTTGCAAACTTTACAAAATCATTTAAATCTAGTAAAACTCACATGGATTCAATATTACAGACATTTTTAGACATTTTGCATATTTGGTTTAGGAATTATGTTGGAATCATTTTTTTTAATTTGTTCGTATTTTCTCAGAATTTTAGAACATTACTGTCATATTGAGTAAAGAAATAATTTTTGTGTTTGCAAGCCTTAAAAAAAACATATGTTTCGAGTAAAACTTACAAGAATGCATTATTTCAGGCATTGTTAATCATTTTTCATGTGTAGTTTAAGAGTTATGTTTAAATAACTGTCATATTGAGTGTGGCAGTTATACTGTCATATTGAGTAAAAAAAACTAACCTGTCTTTGCAAACCTTACAAAAGAAAATGTTTCTAGTAACACTCACAAAGATAAATTTTTTCACGCATTATTAGACATGTTTCATGTGTGGTTAGGAGTTATAAATAAATAATTGTCATATTGAGTGTTACAGTTTTAATGTCATTATGTGTAAAACCAAATTTTTGTATTTGCAAACCTTACAAAAACAATTGATTCTAGTAAAACTTATATAGATTCAATATTACAGGATTTTTTAGACATTT